>NW_007258386.1:472209-485900 GCF_000164805.1 Carlito syrichta | reverse complement strand
GTGAGCAAAAGACATGAATAGACACTTCTCAAAAGAAGATATATGGGCAGCCAACAGACACATGAAAAAGTGCTCAGTCTCACTCAGCATCAGAAAAATGCAAATCAAAACCACATTGAGATACCACCTAACCCCAGTAAGAATGGCCATCATTAATAAAACAAACAGCAACAGATGCTGGCAAGGATACGGAGAGAAAGGATTCTACACTGCTGGTGGGAATGCAAACTAGTGCAACCACTTTGGAAGACAGTATGACAATTTTGGAAAGCACTAGAAATTGATCTTCCATGTGACCCAGCAATTCCCGTATTTGGAATATACCCAGAGGAACTCAAATCATTCTACAAAAAAGATACCTGCACACATATATTTGTTGCAGCTCTATTCATAATAGCAAAAACTTGGAACCAACCATGCTGTCCATTGAAGTTGGACTGGATAAAAAAATGTGGTACATATACACAATGGAATATTATGCAGCCATACGGAAGGACAAATGTATGAACTTCACAGCAACTTGAATGGATTTTGAGTCTATCGTACTCAGTGATGTATCATAGAAACAAAGAACAGAGTTCCAAATGTTCTCAATCATAAGCGGTCCTTGAACAATTAGCATAATACTATAAGAAAGGGATTGGCAGTAAAGGGAAACTGCCAGGGCAGGGGAGGTGGGATTGGCAGTTGAGGGAAACTGCTAGGGGAGGGAGGGGCACACCGCATCAACAAGGGTACCTGCATAATCAACGTTTGTATACCTAACCCTGAATTGTACCCCACATCTTTAAAATAAAAATAAATAGCCAGGCTCGGTGGCTCAGCCTGTAATCCCACACCTTTGGGAGGCTGAGGTGAGTGGATTGCCTGAGCCCGCGGGTTCGAGACCCGCCTGGGCAACTTGACGAGACCTCATCTCTACAATAAATCAAAAAATCAGCCGGGCGTGGTAGTGCATGCCTGTAATTCCGGCTACTCGGAAGGCTGAGGCGGAAGGATCACTGGAGCCCAGCAGGTCGAGGCTGCGGTGGCCGGGAGCAGCCACTGCACTCCAGTCTGGGCGACAGAGTGAGACTCCAACTCAAAATAAATAAATAAATAAATAAAGTAAAATAAAATAAAAATAAATAAATAAATAATTTCAGTGTACTACTGAAACATTAGCATATTAGTAGGGAAGGGCCATGATAGATGTCTTGTAACTTTATGGAATGAGCATGAATTGGCTCATAAAAATTTTTCTTTCCTGTTTGACAGTCAAAAGATAGAACTTTTAAAGTTGAGCTGTGAAGTTCACCATTTTTTTGTTTTGTTTTGTTTTGTTGTTGTTTTTTGAATTGGAATCTCACTCTGTTGCTCACACTGGAAAGCAGTGTCCTGTTCACAGCCACAGCAGCTTCAGCCTGCTGGGCTCAGGTGAACCTTCTGCCTTAGCCTTCCAAACAACTGGAACTACAGGCACATGTCACCAAGCCCGGCTAATTTTTTTGATTTATTGTAGAGACGAGGTCTCGCCTAGTTTCCCAGACTGGAACCCATGGGCACCGGCAATCCTCTTGCCTCTGCCTCCCAGAGTGCTGGGATTACAGGCGTGAGCCACCATGCCTGGCTGAAATTCACCATTTGTTAAATGATATTTCCAGAAATTAATGATGTCATTTGCTAAAGCTCTAAAATAAATAGTAAACTCTTGGAATTTCTACCTTGAATATGAATTATCCAAATACAGAAAAAAATGAAAATATGAAGTCTAATTAACAAAGCAAAATTCAGTGAAAAAGCCCTAAAAATTTAAAGTACTGTATTATAATTATTTTATTTTTTATTTTTTTGAGTTGAAGTCTCACTCTGTCACCCAGGCTGGAGTGTAGTGGCACCCTCATAGCAACCGCAGCCTCGACCTGCTGGGCTCAGGACTCAGGTGATCCTTCTGCCTCAACCTTCCATGTAGCTGGAACCACGGGCATGCGCCACCATGAGCAGCTAATTTTTTGATTTATGATAGAAACGAAGTCTTGCCAAGTTGCTTAGGCTGGTCTGAACCCCTGAGCCCAGGTAATCCTCTCGCCTCTGCCTCCCAAAGTGCTAGGATTACAGGTGTGAGCCACCAGCCTGGCAAGTACTGTATTATTTTAAATTAACAAAACTAATCTCTGCCAGCCTGGGCAACTTGGCGAGACCTCATCTGTACAATAAATGAAAAAAAAAATTAGTTGGGCATGTAGGTACATGCCAGTGGTTCCAGCTACTTGGAAGGGTGAGGTGGAACATCTGACTCCAGCTAGTGGAGGCTGTGGTGGCAGGAAGCATGCCACTGCACTCCAGCCTGGGCGACAGAGTGAGACTCCAAAACCCCCCCAAAGCAAAGCAAAACAAAAACTAATCTCGGGTATAGGAAGTTAGGAGAGTAGTAATCTCTGTGATTAGGGAACCATAATTATTGGAGAAGGCATGGAGAAGGACTTCTGGGCTGCTTCCAAAGTTCTACTTCAAGAACTACTTGGTGGTAGTTATACAGATGTGTCCACTTTATGATAATTTATCAAGCCCTACACTGATGATGTATGTACATACATGTCTTTAAGTATATCATACTCCAGTAAAAATTTTTATAATTGTGATTTTTGTGTTGTTGTTTTAGCGTCAGAGTCTTGCTCTGTTACCCAGGCTGGAGTGCAGTGGTACGATTGTGGCTCACTGCAACCTCAAACTCTTGGACTCAAGTGATTCTCCTGTCTCAGCCTCCTAAGTCACTGCACCCAGAAATAACTGTTTTTTTCTGAATTTCATCTTAATCCAAACTGCCTCCTAACATTTCTTTAGGTAAAGAAAAGTGTTCAGGTCCCTAGTCTTTACCTGGCCTTCAAGACTTTTGGTTGCTTACGTTCCAGAAGTCCTACTAAGCAATGTCTTCCTCAGTCTCTTCCAACTAAAACTCATAAGGAATCAAGAAGTGATGCCACCATTATCCCTCTGAATTTATTGTAGTGTATGTTTTATATTTAAATTTAAATGTCTTATCTGGTTTTTGTTGTTGTTGTTTGTTTTGAGTTGGAGTCTCACTCTGTCACCCAGAATGGAGTGCAGTGGCCACGCACGGCCACCGCAGCCTTGCCTGCTGGGTTCCGGCGATCCTTCCGCCTCAGCCTTCCAAGTGGCTGGAACTACAGGCGTGCGCTACCACACCCGGCTAATTTTTGATTTATTGTACAGATGAGATCTCACCAAGTTGCCCAGGTGGGTCTCAAACCAACAGGCTCAAGCAATCTACTCACCTCAGCCTCCCAAAGTGCGGGATTACAGGCTGAGCCACCGAGCCCGGCTTGTCTTATCTGTGAATGGAACAGCATAGTACTGCTGTTATTAGATTTCCAGGCGTTGTAGGCTCAGAAAATGAGACTGGAAATTGCCCTAAAGCCTTAATACTAGCCATCACACTAACACATTATTAAACCTGGTTTGATCTTTATAAAAATATAGTCCTTTCCATTTATTAAAAACTTGTCTCAGCCGGGCGACCAAGTGAGACTCCAACTCAAAAAAAAAAAACTTGTCTCAGCCGGACATGGTAGCACACACCTGTAATTCCAATTACTTGGAAGGCTGAGGAAGAAGGACTGCCTGAGCCCGGCAGGTCAAGGCTATGATGGCTGTGAGCGTGCCACTGCACTCCAGTCTGGGAGATAGAGTGAGACTCCAACTAAAAAAATAAAAAATAAAAATAACTTGTCATAAGGAATGGGCTATAAAATGAACTAAATGTGTTTTTTTAAAATTCTGAAGTAATTTCACTAACAGAAAATTTGAACAAATAGTACAAAGAATTCCTGTATACACTATACATAATATACATACATATATACCGGGGGGGTTGCCAAAAAATGTATACACTCTTGCAAACATCATAGCTAAAATGTGTATTTTTGGGGGGACCCATATATATACACATGTTGCCAAGCTGGCCTCAAACTCCTGGGCTGAAGTGATTCTCCTGCCTCAGTTTCCCTAGCAGCTCAAATTACCCTACTGTTAGCACCTTACCACATTTACTTTATGTTCTCTTTCTCTTTTGAAAGTCGGATGCTGCCGGGTGTGGTGGGTCATGCCTGTAATCCCAGCACTTTGGGAGGCAGAGGCAAGAGGATTGCCTGAACCCACAGGTTTGAGACTAGCCTGGGCAACATAGTGAGATCTCGTCTCTACAATAAATCAAAAAATTAGCTGGGCGTGGTGGTATGCTCCTGTAGTTCCAGCTACCTGGAAGACTGAGGCGGAAGGATCACCTGAGCCCAGCAGTTCGAGGCTACAATGGTGATGAGGGTGCCGCTGCACTCCGGCCTGTGCAAAAGAATGTGACTTCAAGGAAAAAAAAAAAGGAAACTAGGCTGCAGACATGATGCCAAATTATCCCTAAATACCTTAGTGTGTATTTCCTAAAGAAGAGAACAGCCTGGCCTCGGGGACTCAGCCTGTAACCCCAGCACTTTGGGAGATCGAGGTGAGTGGATTGCCTGAGCCCGCAGATTCGAAACCAGCCCAGGCAACTTGGTGAGTCCTTGTCTCTACAATAAATAAAAAATTAGCTGGGCATGGTAGCACGTGCCTGTAGTTCTGGCTACGTGGAAGACTGAGGCAGAAGGATTGCCTGAGCCTAGCAGGTCAACACTAGGGTGATTCTGAGCGTGTCACTGCACTCCAACCTGGGTGACAGAGTGAGACTCCAACTCGAAAAAAAAAGACAAGAACACTCTCCTACATATAACCATCAACATCAGTAATTTAGCATTGGGCCAGGCACCTGTATAAAAAAAATATTGGTAGCCAGGCTCGGTGGCTCAGCCTGTAATCCCGCGCCTTTGGGAGGCTGAGGTGAGCGGATTGCCTGAGCCCGCGGGTTTGAGACCCGCCTGGGCAACTTGGCAAGACCTCGTCTCTACAATAAATCAAAAAATCAGCTGGGCATGGTAGCGCACGCCTGTAGTTCCGGCTACTTGGAAGGCTGAGGCGGAAGGATCGCCGGAGCCCAGCAGGTCGAGGCTGTGGTGGCTGGGAGCAGCCACTGCACTCCAGTTTGGGTGACAGAGTGAGATTCCAACGCCAAAAAAAAAAAAAAAAACAACTTGGTATAATATTGCCATCTAATCCACAAAAATTTTTCAAATCTTGCCAATTGTTCCAATAATATATGGAATGATCTTTAGTATTCTTCAATCTAGAATGTTGCTAAGTCTTTCCTTGTCTGTCACCCCAGGACAGTTTTTTTTCTTATCAATATTTTTTATTATGGTTTTGTGGGGTACAGTTAAGGGTTAGGTGTACAATTACGTTTCATTCAGGCACCCTGTTGATAAGAGGTGTTTCCCCAACCCTAGACAGATATTTGCTACTGTTAATCTCATACCCCTCCCCCCAGGACAGTTTTTTAAAAGCACAGGCCTTTTTTTTTTTTTTTTTTTTTTTTTTTGAGTGGGAGTCTCACTCTGTTTGGAACTACAGGCATATGCCACCGCATCTGACTAATTTTTTGATTTATTGTGAGATAAGGTCTCACCATGTTGCCCAGGCTGGTCTTAAACTCATAGGCTCAGGCAATCCTCTCTCCTCAGCCTCCCAAAGTGCTGGGATTACAGGTATGAACCACTGAGCCCAGCAGCACAGACCATTTACTATGTAGACTGCTGCTCAGTTTATGTGTCTGATGTTTCTTGTGATTAGATTCAGGTCAGGCATTTGGGACAGGAATGTCACAGAAATGAGCTGTGTTCTTCTTTTCATGTGACAAATGATGTTGATTTGTTCCATTACTGGTATTGTTAACTTTGAAAACTTTTTTTTTTTAATTTTGAGTTGGAGTCTCACTCTGTTGCCCAGACTGGAGTGCAGTGGCCGCTTCCGGCCACCGCAGCCTCAACCTGCTGGGCTCCAGCGATCCTTCCACCTCAGCCTTCCAAGTAACTGGAACAGGCATGCACTACCATGCCTGGCTACTTTTTGATTTGTTGTAGACACGAAGACTCGCCAAGTTGCCTAGGCGGGTCTCAAACCCTCGGTCTCAGGCAATCCACTCACCTCGGCCGCCCAAAGCGCTGGGATTACAGGCTGAGCTACCGAGCCCGGCCTGATCACTTTCTAAAGGTGATATCTGTCAGGTTTCTTCACTACAAAGTTATTATCTTTTCCTTTGCAATTAGTAAGTATCTCATGGGAAGATATTTTGAAACCATGTAAATATCTCATTCTTCTGTAAAATTTCACTTGCTACTTTTAGCATATGTTGATGATTGATTTTTTTTTTTTTTGAATTGGGGTCTCACTCTGTCATTGAGGCTGGAGGACCAGAACAATCACGACTCACTGCAGCTCAACCTCCTAGGTTCAGGCAATCCTTTTGCCTCAGCCTCCCAAGTAATTGGAACTATAGTTATGCACTAACATGCCTGGCTAATTTTTTTTTTATGTTTGTGGAGACAAGGTCTTGCTATGCTGACTAGGCTGGTCTTGACTAATCCTCTTGCTATGGTCTTTCTTTTTATTTTTATTTTTAATTTTTTATTATTATTATTATTTTTGAGTTGGAGTCTCACTTTGTCACCCAGACTGGAGTGCAGTGGCCGCTCCCGGCCACCGCAGCCTCGACCTGCTGGGCTCCGGCGATCCTTCCACCTCAGCCTTCCAAGTAGCAGAAAATACAGGTGCGTGCTACCATGCCCGGCTAATTTTTTTTTGATTTATTGTAGAGATGAGGTCTCGCCTGCCCAGGCGGGTCTCGAACCCGCAGGCTCAGGCAATTTGCTCACCTCAGTCTCCCAAAGGCGCGGGATTACAGGCTGAGCCACCGAGCCCAGCTTCTTTTTATTTTTTATTTTTATTTTTTTTGAGTTGGAATCTCACTCTGTTGCCCAGGCTGGAATCAGTGGCATGCTCACACCCACTGCAGCCTCGAGCTGATGGGTTCAGGTGATCCTTCCACCTCAGCATTCCACGTAGCTGGAACTACAGGCACACACCACTATCTCTGGCTAATTTTTTGATTTATCATAGAGACGAGGTCTCGCCAAGTTGTCTAGGCTGGTCTCGAACCCCTGGACTCAGTCAATCCTCTCGCCTTGGCCTCGCAAAGTGCTGGGATTACAGGCTTGAGCCACTACATCCTGCTGCTATGGCCTTTCTAAGTGCTGGGATTACAGGTGTGAACCATCATGCCCAGCCATTTAAAAATTTTTCAACAGATATTTATTGTGCCAGGCAGTAGGGTAATGGTAAACAAGATGGGAAGTCCCTGTCCTTTAGGAAACTTGTATACTTTGAGAAAGAGAGGAGAGAAAGACAAATACAACCTTAACAATATAGAAAGAGAGGAGAGAAAGACAAATACAACTTAACAATGTATAAATTGAAAGTTGTGGCTTGGTGCAGTGGTTCACACCTATATTCCCAGCACTTTGGGAGACCGAGGTGGGAGGACTGCTTGAGTCCAGGAGTTCAAGACCAGCCTAGGCAACATAGCAAGATGTTGTCTCTACAAAAAAATTAAAAAATTAGCCAGGTGTGGTGGCATTCATCTATAGTCCCACCTACTTGGGAGGCTTAGGCAGAAGGATCGCTTGAACCCAGGAGATCAAGGCTATGGTAAGCCATAATTGGGCCACTTGTATTCCAGCCTAGATGACAGAGTGAGACTCCAACTCCAAAATAAAAATAAAAATAAATAACAAATTGCAAGTTGTGATATGTGTCATAAAAGAAACAGATAAGGAACTGGGCTTGGTGGCTCATGCTTGTAGTCTTGGCTACTTGGGAGGCTGAGGCAGGAGGATCACTTGAGCCCTGAATTTCGGGCTCAAGTCCCATGTTCATACCACTGCACTTCAACCTGGGCAGTACAGCAAGACTCCTGCCTCTAAAAACAAAACAAAAAACCAAAATAGCTAAAGGGCAGGGAGAGGCCCAGCTATGGGAGGAAATATGGCAGGGCAGGATAGGGAAGCAAGACATAACCTCCCCTGACTGGGAAGTAAGGGAGAGGGTTTCTGTAGAGGGCTTTCAGCTGGAAGTCCAGAGCACCAACCAAAGATGATATAAACAAGAAAGACATGTTTTAACTCACCTAAAAGAATCCTGGTCACAGGTGGTCATGCGATTGGATCATTTAGCTAACATAAGGAAATCAAAACCCTGTTTGACTTCTGTCCAATTGCCTTGGCTTTCCCCACCTGGTCCCTAGATGACTGTGGCAAATGTTTCTAGGTTCTCTAAAGGTTTGTTTTGTTTTGTTTAGTTTTGAGTCAGAGTCTCACTCTGTTGTCCAGGCTGGAGTGCAATGGCATGCTTATGGCTACTGCAGCCTCAACCTGCTGGGCTCAGGCAATCCTTCCACTTCAACCTCCTGAGTTGTTGGGCCTTCAAGTGCATACCACCAAGCCAGGCTAATCTATACATCCTCAGCTAACTCAGCAATGTGCCCTGATGCGCCCCCCCCCCCCGCCCCCGCCCCAGAAACTCCATAATGCTTCCAGGTTCTCACTGATCAGAACTGGGTCACATGGCTGTCCCATACCCAATTCTAAAGGAATTACTGTTTCAGGCATAAATGTTTACCCCCCAGAGCTTGGGGACAGAAAGCACATCCTGAGCTATCCCCCCAGAGGAAACAGTATCTGACAAGGAAACTTCTCTAAGTTGGTGACATTTGAGATCTAAAGGAAAAAGAATTAGCATGCAGTGCAAGGGTTGGGTGGGAGAAACACTCCAGGTGGAGAGAAATAAAATGCAAAGATTCCAAAGCACTAAAGAGCTTTGTGTGTTAAAGGAATTAAAAGAATACAGACACACACACACACACACACACAGAATTAAATATTCAAGGCATGTTGATAGAAGTTTCAGTGAAGCTTTGTTTTAATTCACTTTTTTGTTGAAAAAGCAAGTTATACAGATGTTTAAACTATTTAAATAGCCTAAGGGTGTAAGGCGAACATTTTTCTCTCCCCAGTGGCCTATCCTCCCACTCAGTTTTCTCAACCCCCACTCCACTCCCTCAACTGTTTCTAGGTTTTTTTGGTTTCTTTGTTTTTTGTTTTTTGAGTTGGAGTCTCACTCTGTCACCCAGGCTGGAGTGCAGTGGCACACTCATGGCCACCGCAGCCTCAACCTGCAGGGCTCAGGTGATCCTTATGCCTCAGTCTTCCAAGTAACTGGAACTATAGAATGTGCCACCATGCCTGGCTAATTTTTTGATTTATTGTAGAGATGAGGTATCGCCAAGTTGCCCAGGCTGTTCTGGAACCCGTGGACTCAGGCAATCCTCTCATCTCAGCCTCCAAAAGTGCTGGGATTATAGGCATGAACCACAGTGTCCAGCCTTTTTTTTTTTTTTGAGTCAGAGTCTTCTTCTGTTGTCCAGGCTGGAGTGCAGTGGCATGCTTATGGCTACTGCAGCCTTGATCTGCTGGGCTCAGGCGATCCTTCCACCTCAGCCGCCCGAGTAGCTGGAACTACAAATGTGTGCCACCACGCCCAGCTAACCTTTTCATTTACTGTAGAGATGAGATCTCACCAAGTTGCCCAGACTGGTCTCAAACCTCTGGGCTCAGGCAATCCTCTCATCTTGGCTTCCCAAAGTGCTGGGATTACAGGTGTGAGTCTCTGTGCCCGGCAGCCTAGGATTTTTTTCTTTTTTTTTGAGTTGGAGTCTCACTCCATCGCCCAGGCTGGAATGCAGTGGCACACTCATGGCCACCCCAGTATTGACCTGCTGTGCTCTGGCGATCCTTCTGCCTCAGCCTTCCAAGTAGCTGGAACAGGCACGTGCTACCATGCTCAGTTAATTTTTGATTTATTGTAGAGACAAGGTCTCGCCAAGTTGCCCGGGCTGGTCTCGAGCCCGCAGGCTCAGGCACTCTACTCACCTTGGCCTCCTTAAGTGCTGGGATTACAGGCATGAGCTCTTGCGCCTGGCTGAAGTGTTTGTTTTTCAATCTGAGTCTTACTCTGTTGCTCAGGCTGGAGTGCAGTGACACATTCATGGCCACTGCAGCCTCAGCCTGCTGGGCTCAGGTGATCTTTCCGCCTCAGCCTTCGAAGTAGCTGGAACTAAAGTCATGCACCACCATGTCTTGCTAATTTTTCTTGATTTATTGTAGAGACAAAGTCTTACCAAGTTGCCCAGCCTGGTCTTGAACCCCTGGGCCCAGGCAATCCTCTTGCTTCAGTCTCCCAGAGTGTTGGCATTAAAGGATTGAGCCACCGCATCCAGTGAAGGGTTTGTCTTTTAAATACTGTGAAATTTTTTTGGTTCTAATAAATTGAATGAAATTAGTTTTTGTCTAAATTTTTAATTTCATGTCAGTTTGCAAAGGTGATTAATACAATTAGTGACATGTTTTTGGCTAAAGTTATCATCTGATGTTGTGTTTTCTTTTCTTTCTTTTTTTTTGAGTTGGAGTCTTACTCTGTTGCCCAGACTCAAGTGCAGTGGCCACTCCCGGCCACTGCAGCCTTGACCTGCTGGGCTCCGGATATTCTTCCGCCTCAGCCTTTCAAGTAGCCGGAATTACAGGCATGTGCTACCATGCCCGGTTGATTATTTGATTTATTGTAGAGATGAGGTCTCGCCTGCCCAGGCGGGTCTCGAAGTCGCGGGCTCAGGCAATCCATTCACCTCAGCCTCCCAAAGGCGCGGGATTACAGGCTGAGCCACCGAGCCCAGCTGTGTTTTCTTTTCTTTTCTTTTCTTCTGAGTTGGAGTCTCACTCTGTCGCCCAGGCTGGAGTGGCACACTCATGGCCACCGCCGTCTCGACCTGCTGGGTTCAGGCAATCCTTTCACCTCAACCTTCCAAGGAGCCAGAACTACAGACCATGCCCAGCTTATTGCTTGATATTTGACAAGGCTGCCAAGATTATTCAGTGAAGAATAGTCTTTCAGCTGTGTGTGGTGGCTCAGCCTGTAATCCCAGCACTTTGGGAGGCCAAGGTGAAAGGATTGCCTGAGCCCGGGGGGTCGAGACCAGCTGCGCAACTTGGTGAAACCTTGTCTCTACAATAAAAAAAAATTTTATTGTAGCCATAAAAAATTATGAAATCATGTCCTTTGCAGCAACATGGATGGAGCTGGAGATCATCATTCTAAGTAAACTGATTCAGAAACAGAAAACCACACACCTCGTGTTCTCACTCATATGTGGGAGCTAAGTGGTCACAAAGATGGAAATAACAGACATTGGGGACTCTAATAAGGGGGAAGGAGGGAGGGAGGTTGGGTTCAGAAAATATCTATGGGCACAGTGTTCACTATCTGGGAAATGGGCCACCTGAGACCCAATATGTCCATGTATTGAACATGCATGTGTACCCCTGGAATCTAAAATTTTTTTAAAAGACAATCTGTCACCATATTTGTGAGGACTTACCAGGGACTCTCTATTATGCACCTAATATTAGGTTATCAAACATTTCAAAAAAAAAAATCAATTGACCATAGGTTATGGGTTTTTTTTTTTTGCTTTTACTTTTTTTTGAGTGGGAGTCTCACTCTGTCGCCCACACTGGAGTGCAGTGGCCGCTCCCGGCCACCGCAGCCTCGACCTGCTGGGCTCCGGCGATCCTTCCGCCTCAGCCTTCCAAGTAGCCAGAATTACAGGCATGCACTACCATGCCCGGCTGATGTTTTACTTCTGTTGAGTTGAAGTCTCACTCTTGTCACCCAGGCTTGAGTGCAGTGGCACGCTCATGACCACTGCAGCCTCAACCTGCTGGGCTTAGGCGATCCTTCCACCTCATCCTTCCAAGTAGCTGGAAATACAGATGCACGTCACCATGCCCAACTAGTTTATTGTTTGTTTGTTTTCTTTTTTTTAGTTGGAATCTCACCCTGTAGCCCAGACTTGAGTGCAGTGGCCGCTACTGGCCACCGCAGCCTTGACTTGCTCGTCTCCGGCGATCCTTCCGCCTCAGCCTTCCAAGTAGCTGGAACTACAGGTGAACGCTACCACACCTGGCTAATTTTTTGATTTATTGTAGAGATGAGGTCTCACCAAGTTGCCCAGGCGGGTCTCAAACCTGCGGGCTCAGGCAACCCACTCACCTCAGCCTTCCAAGGCGTGGGGTTACAGGTTGAGCCACTGAGCCCGGCCCCAACTAGTTTTTTTGTGATTTATTGTAGAGGCAAGATCTCACCAAGCTGCCCAGGTTGGTCTTGAACCCCTGGGTAGGCAATCCTCTCGCCTTGGCCTCCCAAAGTGCTGGGATTACAGGCTAAACCACTGCTTTCAGCTGTGTTTATTTTTATATTTTTTTATTATTATTATTATTATTATTATTATTTTTAGTTGGAGTCTCACTCTGTTGCCCAGACTGGAGTGCAGTGGCTGCTCCCGGCCACCGCAACCTTGACCTGCTGGGCTCTGGCGATCCTTCCGCCTCAGTCTTCCAAGTAGCTGGAATTACAGGCGCGCGCTACCATGCCCGGCTAATTTTTGATTTCTTGTAGAGATGAGGTCTCACCATGTTGCCCAGGCGGGTCTCGAACCCACGGGCTCAGGAATTCACTCACCTCCGCCTCCCAAGGCGCAGGATTACAGGCTGAGCCACCGAGCCCGGCCTATTTTTGTTTTTTTTAAACATTTTTTTTTTTTGAGTTGGAGTCTCACTCTGTCACCCAGAATGGAATGCAGTGGCTGCTCCTGGCCACTGCAGCCTATACCTGCTGGGCTCCGGTGATCCTTCTGCCTCAGACTTCCAAGTAGCTGGAACTACAGGTGCATGCTACCACAACCGGCTAATTTTTTAATTTTATTGTAGAGATGAGGTCTCACCAAGTTGCCCAGGTGGGTCTCGAACCCACGGGCTCAGGCAATCCACTCACTTCAGCCTCCCAAAGCACAGGATTATAGGCTGAGCCATCGAGCCCGGCTTAAACATATTTTGTATTTTAAAATTGTAGGGTACAGTTAAGGGTTAGGTTTTGTTTATTTTTGAACTCTCACTTCTATTCCACTGACCTATATGTATACCCTTGTGTCATTCTGTCTTGCTTATCATTGCTCTGTAGGAAGTTTTGAAATCGAGAAGTGTGTGTCCTCCCACTTTGTTCTTTTTTGGAATTGTTTTTGACTTTTCTGGGTCCTTTCCATTTCCATATGCATTTTTATTATTATTTTATTTTATCTTATCTTATCTTATCTTATTTTATTTTATTTTGAGTTGGAGTCTCACTCTGTCAACCAGACTGGAGTGCAGTGGCAGCTCCAGGCCACTGCAGCCTCGACCTGCTGGGCTCCAGCGATCCTTCTGCCTCAGCCTTCCAAGTAGCTGGAACTACAGGCGCGCAATACCATGCCCAGCTAATTTTTTTTTTTTTTTTTTAGTCAGAGTCTTATTCTGTTGCCCAGGCTGGAGTGCAGTGACATGCTCATGACCATCGCAGCCTTGACCTGCTGAGCTCAGGTGATCCTTCCATCTCAGCCTTCCAAGTAGCTGGAACAACAGGCACGTGCCACTATACCCAGCTAATGTATTTGATTTGTTGTAGAGATGAGGTCTCGCCAACTTGCCCAGACTGGTCTCGAACCTGTGGGCTCGGAAAATCTTCTCACTTCTGCCTCCCAAAGTGTTGTGATTACAGGCATGAGCCACCGTGCCTGACTGTTCCTGATCTTAAGAGGAAAAGTATCCAGTCTTTCTTTTTTTTTT
>NW_007258386.1:466821-472189 GCF_000164805.1 Carlito syrichta | reverse complement strand
CGCTCCCGGTCACCGCAGCCTCAATTTGCTGGGCTCCGGCGATCCTTCTGCCTCAGCCTTCCAAGTAGCCGGAATTACAGGCATGCGCTACGACTCCCAGCTGATTTTTTTATTTATTGTAGAGATGAGATCTCACTGCCCAGGTGGGTCTCGAACCTGTGGGCTCAGGTAATCCACTCACCTCAGCCTCCCAAACGTGCGGGAGTATCCAGTCTTTCAGTATTTTTTTTTTTGAGTTAGAATCTCAATCTGTTGTCCAGGCTGGGGCACAGTGGCATGCTCACGAACACCCCAGCGTCAACCTGCTGGGCTCTGGCAATCCTTCTGCCTCAGCCTTCCAAGAAGCTGGAGCTATAGGTGCGTGCTACCACACCTGGCTAATTTATTGATTTATTCTAGGGACAAGGTCTCACCATCTTGCCCAGGCTGTTCTCGAACCCCTGGGATCAGGCAATCTTCTTGCCTCAGCCTCCCAGAGTGCTGGGATTACAGGCTTCAGGTACCACACCCATCAGAGTGTTTTTTTTTTTTTAATCATAAAATGGCACTGGATTTTGTCAAATATTTTTCTGCATGTATTGAAATTATCATATGATAAAAAAATATGATGTATTACTGTATTTTTTTTTTTTTGAGTTGGAATCTCACTCTGTTGCTCAAGCTGGAGTACAGTGGCACACTCCCAGCCACCGCAGCCTTGACCTGCTGGGCATAGCTGATCCTTCCGCCTCAGCGTTTCAAATGGCTGGAACTACCGGCACGCCACCACATGCAGCTGATTTTTTTATTTATTGTACAGACGAGGTCTTGCCAAGTTGCCCAGGCTTGTCTTGAGCCTGTGGGCTCAGGCAATTGTCTCGCCTTGGCCTCCAAAAGTGCTCAGATTACAGACTTGAGCCACTGCACCTGGCTTGTATTACTGTATTAATCATGTCTTTTTAGCTAGCCAAGATGACACATGCTTGTAGTTTCAGCTACTCAGCAGGCTGAGGTGAGGATCACTTGAGTTCAGGTGTTTGAGACCAACCTGGACAACATAGAGAAACACCTGTGTCTTTTTATTTTCTATATTTTGATGCTTTGACATCTTGAGGCCTTACTGACTCTGGAGAGGCTGTCCACACCAGGGCTCACCAGTTCCTAGAGATAGCTAAACACTTCCCCTTGAGCATGCCTTTCATATGCAAAACAACCGATCCCTGGTCCATATTCCCGACCAGCTTCTCTCACCATCTGGGCCACTATCCTCTAGCCCTAACTACCCTCTGGACAGGTATCAGACAACTAGGGAGAGTTCCTATGCCTCAGAGCCTGTTGAAATTATTCAAACTAGCTTATCCTATGCTTTCTTATCCTGTGTCATCCCTTCTTTTCTGCAGAAACCACAATAAAGCCTCTTGCTTATGTTTTCCTTTGCTTCTTTGTCCACTTAAACTTGGTTCTTCCCCATGTGGTCCTGTGTGGCTTGCCATGCTTCCTAGATCTAGGAATCTATACCAGACTTTCTTTTTCTTCATGACAGTCATTCCTTTGTGTGTTGTGTGGTACCCAATTAAAACAAATTCCAAGTATCCTTTTTTTTTTTTTGAGTTGGAGTCTCACTCTGTCACCCAGACTGGAGTGCAGTGGCCACTCCCGGCCACCACAACCTCGACTTGTTGGGCTCCCCGCCTCAGCATTCTAAGTAGCTGGAACTACAGGGGCGCACTACCATACCCAGCTAATTTTTTGATTTATTGTAGAGATGAGGTCTCACCAAGTTGCCTAGGCGGGTCTCGAACCCGCGGGCTCAGGCAATCCACTTATCTCAGCCTCCCAAGGCGTGGGATTACAGGCTGTTCTAAATTTGTTCTAAATTGTTCTAAATTTGACTAAATGCATATTTGTAACTTCTCTCACAATGGGAGATCTGCCCACCATTCTCAAAATATTTATTTCATCAGTTTTTTTTAGCCGAAGTATGAGAAAGAAGTTGCCAGCATGCAAAAAGTCAAATTTTAGTTCTTTATTAGCAGGCGTCGAGAGCAGGCTAGTGCCATAAAGAACTCTTGACCCTGAACAGAGTGAGCAGAGGGTTTATAAAGGCAAAAACCACAAAAGCTGTACAGTTATGTGCTATTTATTCAAAATACCTCCATAGAAAATATTAATTAATTACAAAGGCAAAAATAATAACTTAATGGGAGAGAAGTCTGGCAGATACGCCCTTGTCATCATAGTAATAAATGAAATCATGTGCCACCTGATAGGATGCAATAAAAAGAACATGGAGTGAAGAAACATTAGACAAACTCAGATTGAGGGACATTCTTTAATTGTCTTTTTTTCTTTTTTTTTTTTTTAGTTGGAGTCTTGCTCTGTTGCCTAGGCTGGAGTGTAGTGGCACGCTCACAGCCACCATAGCTTCAACCTGCTGGGCTCAGGTAATCCTTCCACCTCAGCCTTCTAAGCAGTTGGAACTATAGGCATGGGCCACCATGCCCAGCTAATTTTTTTATTTATTGAAGAGACGAGGTCTTGCCAAGTTGCCCAGGTTGGTCTCGAAGTCATGGACTCAGACAATCCTCTCTCACCTCAGCCTCCCAAAGTGCTGGGATTATAGGCGTGAGCCACTGTGCCCGGCCTACAACTGTCTTATAATATTCAAAGATGTCACTGTTGTGAAAGTTAAGAGACAACTAAGGAACTCTTGCAGATAGGAGGAGACCTGAAACCTGATTAAATGCAGTGCATGATTCTGAACTGGAAACTATTGCTGTAGAGAACCTGATGGGGCAATAGAAAAACTGGGCTTGGTGGCTCAAGCCTATAATCCCTTCACTTTGGGAGACTGAGGTGAGAGGACTGTCTAAGCCCACAGCTTCAAGACCAGCCTGGATGACTTGACAAGATGTCATCTTTATAATAAATAAAAAAATTAGCCAGGCATGGTGGCGCATGCCTATAGTCCCAGCTACTTGGAAGGCAGAGGTGGAAGGATCACCTGAGCCCAGCAGGTCGAGGCTGCAGTGGTTATGGATGACAGAGTGAGACTCTGACTCAGAAATAAAAAAAAAATAAACATGAATAGGGTCTGAGGATAACATTAGTGTAAATGACTATATTGTAATTATGAAAAATAATATAGACGGCCGGGCATGATGGCTCAAGCCTGTAATCCTGGCACTTTGGGAGGCCAAGGTGAGTGGATTGCCTGAGCCCACGGTTCAAGAACAGCCTGGGCTACCTGGCGAGACCTCGTCTCTACAAAAAAATAAAAATAAATAAAATAGCTGGGCGTGGTAGAGTGCGCCTGTAATTCCGGCTACTTAGAAGACTGAGGCAGAAAAATTACCGGAACCCAGCACGTCAACACTGGGGTGGCTGTGAGTGTACCACTGCACTCCAGCCTGGGTGATGGAGTGAGACTCCAACTCAAAAAAAAAAAAAAAAAAAAAAAAAAATATATATATATATATATATATATTGACTATACTTGTCTGCAGGAAGTATACACTAACAATTTTGACAAGATGGACACCATGGCAACAGCTTATTCTAAATGATTCAGGGAGTCAGGAAAAGTTATTTGTATTGTATTAGCAACTTTTCTGTTCAGTGAGAATGTTTCAAAATAAAAATGTAAAAAGTAACCATTTCTGCCGGGTTTGGTGGCTCACGCCTATAATCCCAGCACTTTGGGAGGTGGAACCGAGAGGCTTGCCTAAACCCACAGGCTTGAAACCAGCCTGGGAAACTTGGCGAAATCTCATCTGTACAATAAAAAATAATTAGCTGGGCATGGTGGTGCGCACCTGTATTTCCAGCTACTTGGAAGGCTGAGGTAGATAGATCACCTGAGCCCAGCAGGTCGAGCCTGTGGTGGCCATAAGTGTGTTATTGCACTTCAACCTGGGCTACAGAATGAGACTCCAACTGAAAAAAAAAAAAAAAAAGAGCCGGGCTCGGTGGCTCAGCCTGTGATCCCTTGCTTTGGGAGGCTGTGGTGAGTGGATTGCCTGAGCCTGAGGGTTCGAGATCCGCCAGGGCAAGTTGGCGAGACCTCGTCTCTACAATAAAGAAAAAATTAGCTGGGCATAGTAGCGCGCGCCTGTAGTTCCAGCTACTTGGAAGGCTGAGGCAGAAGGATCGCCGGAGCCCAGCAGGTCGAGGCTGCGGTGGCCGGGAGCGGCCACTACACTCCAGTCTGGGTGACAGAGTGAGACTCCAACTCAAAAAAAAAAAAAAGTAACCATTTCATTACAAATGCCCATCTTTGCTGGTCAGGCATGGTGATTCATAGGAGGTTGAGGTGGAGAGGATTGCTTGAGCCTAGGAGTTTGAGATCAGTCTGGGCAACACAGCGAGGCTTTGTCTACAAAAAATGAAAAAATTAGCTGGGTGTGGTGATGTATGCTTGTAGTCCCAGCCGCTTGGGAAGCTGAGGTGAATCCCTGAGCCCAGAAGGTCGAGGCTACAGTAAGCCATGATAGTGTTACTGCACTTTAGTCTGGGTGATAGAGTGAGAACCTGGCTCAAAACAAACAAACAAAAAACGAAGAACAAAATTCCATTTTTATAATATACTCTTCAATGATTTAATTTTTAAATTTTCTCCCAAACTGTTTTGAATACTAATTTTTTTTTTTTAAAGTTGGAGTCTTACTCTGTCACCCAGGCTAGAGTGCAGTGGCATCATCATGGCTCACTGGATCCTTGCCCTCCTGGGTTCAGGTGATCCTCCTGCCTTAGCCTCCTGAGTAGCTGGAACTCCCACAAGCTTGCGCCACCATACTCAGCTAATTTTTTTGTAGAGAGGAGGTCTCGATATGTTGTTCAGGCTGGTTTCGAACTCATGGGTTCAATCAATTCTCCCATCTCAGCCTCCTAAAGTGCTGGAATTACAGGCATGAGCCATAGTGATTAGCCTACATTTTTTTTTTTTGAGGCAACCTTTCTGCCTCAGTCTTTCAAGTAGCTAGATCTATAGATGCACGCTACCACACCTGGCTAATTTTATTTATTTATTTATTTATTGTAGAGATAAGGTCTCACCAAGTTGCCCAGGCTGTTCTCGAAACTGTGGGACAATCCTCTCACCTCATCCTCTCAAAGTGCTGGGATTATAGGCTTGAGCCACTGTGCCCGGCCTACACTTAATTTTTAATAAAAAATTTTAAATGCTTTTTAAAAAATTGAGGCATATAGTTTTCCAAATTATTTAATTTAATTAATTTATTTTTTTGAGTTGGAGTCTCACTCGGTCGCCCAGACTGGAGTGCAGTGGCCGCTCCTGGCCACTGCAACCTCGACCTGCTGGGCTCCGGCGAACCTTCCGCCTCAGCCTTCCGAGTAGCTGGAATTACAGGCATGCGCTACCACGGCCGGC
>NW_007258386.1:463435-465451 GCF_000164805.1 Carlito syrichta | reverse complement strand
GCCCAGGCAGGTCTCAAACCCGCGGGCTCAGGCAATCCACTCACCTCAGCTTCCCAAAGGTGCGGGATTACAGACTGAGCCACCGAGCCCGGCTCCTTGTCATTATTTTTAGAGTTCATGCTTTTACAGGGCATTATCCATTTATTATTCATATTTATGCTCATCACCTCTCTCTTAGAATTACCATTTCATCCTTCTCCACTCTTTTTTCTCTAATCTGGTGTTTATATTACTGTAATTGTTATCTTCCTAATATATAAATCTGATATTATTCCTGGTTAAAGTTGGTTTCTCAGTGCTTACAGATCATGTAAAAATCAACTGCCACAGCTAAATTACATCTATGTTTTTACCACATGTGCTTAAGGAGTCTCACCAAACATTATTTCACAGAGCAATGCCTTTGTTCCAGTTGTTTTCGTGTGTCTGGAATATCCTTTCCTACCTTTCTTAGTCTGTTTTGTGCTGCTATAACAGAACACCAGAGATTGGGTAATTTACAAAGAAAAGAAATTTATTTCCCGCACAGTTTTGGAGGCAGGAAAATCCAGTACCAAGGTGTGGACATCTTGAGAGTGCCTTCTTGCTAATACTTTCAGTGGATGAAGGCAGAACGGCAAAAGAGGGAGGAGGAGGGAGGAGCCAGGAGAAAAAAGGGGGAGAGAAATATGGAGGGGTGGAGGGGAAAACTTGCTGAATACAGCATTAATCCATTCATGGCCTAATCACCTCTTTTCTTTTCTGAGTTGGAGTCTCACTGTTACCCAGGCCGGAGTGCAATAGCACGTTCACGTCCACTACATCCTCGACCCGCTGGGCTCAGGTGATCTTTCCACCTTTAACCTTCCAAGTAGCTGGAACCACAGGCATGTGCCACCACACCCAGCTAATTTTCTGATGTATTGTAGAGATGAAGTCTTGCCAACTTGCCCGGGCTGGTCTTGAACCCATGGGCTCTGGCAATCCTCTCACCTTGGCCTCCCAAGGTGCTGGGATTATAGGTGTGAGCCACTGTGCTCAGTCTCCTAATCACCTCTTAAAGGTCCCTCATCTCAACACTGATGCACTAGGGACTAAGTGTCCAACACACAAACTTTGGGGGACACTTCAAAGTTCAAACCATAGCACTACCTGATCACATTCTATTCATTTTTTTTTTTCCAGTCAGGGTCTCACTCTGTTTTCCAGGCTGTAGTACAGCAACATGATCAAGGCTCACCACAGCCTTGATATACTGGGCTTAGGTGATCCTTTTGCCTCAGGTGCCCGAATAAGTGCAACTACACTTGTGTGCCTGCGCATGTTTTTAATTTTTTTGGAGACCAGGTCTGACTATGTTGCCTAGGCTAGTCTTGAACTTCTGGGTTCAAGTAGTCCTCCTACCTTGGCCTCCCAAAGTGCTGGGATTACAAATGTGAGCCTTTGTGCCTGGTCCTCTATTCATTTTAAAAAGGTCTGAAAAAGTCACCAGACTTTCTTATGAGCAATTAGTCACTTGCTGCTCTGAGATCATAGAACATTATGTTCATATCTCCATTATGGCCAATCATCTCTGCCTCTATATAGGCCTTCATTAATTTATCAACTCTTTACTGAACACATATTAGGTAACAAGACCTGTTTCTGGTGTTGAGGATACACCTGTGAATAAGTCAAGACTGGACTTTTATGTAATTTATGTGTAAGATAAGTAAGAAAATAAGACTGAGAACGGTGGCTCACATCTGTAATCCCACCACTTTGGGAGGCTGAAGCGAGAGGATTGCCTGAGCTCAGGGGTTCGAGACCAGCCTGGGTAACTTGGTAAGATCTGGTCTCTACAATAAATAAAAAAAATTAACCGGGACTGGTGGCGAGTGTCCACAGTCCCAACTACTCGGAAGCTGAGGAGGAAGGATCGCCTGAGCCCAGTAGGCCAAGGCTGAGGTAGCCGTGAGCGTGTCACTGCACCCCAGTCAGGGTGACAGAGTGAGACTCCCATTAAAAAAAAAAAAAAAAGAAAAAAGAAGCCGGGCT
>NW_007258386.1:462697-463227 GCF_000164805.1 Carlito syrichta | reverse complement strand
AAAAAAAAAAAAAAAAAGAATGCTAGACCGTGATAATTGCTACCCAGAATATGTCGAATGGGTGTGATTAGTAGTTCAAGATGGTATCATCAGGGATCGGCTTTCTGAAAGAATTTTAAGCAATGGATCTGAAAGTGCCTTGGAAGTGACAATCAGAAGAGAAGACGTAGGGGTGTCTGAACAGCCGGTTCAAGGGGCCCCGAGGCGGGAATGAGCCCGTGTGGCTGGAGCCTCGAGGAGGGGGAAGGTCGGTGAAGCCGAAGAAACTCCGAGGTATGGGCAACCCAGGTAGATATTTACAAAGGCCGGTGCAGCCATTTGGGGTGGATGGTCAGAGGGAAAGCAGGGGCCGGCCCAGAGTCCAGCCCACGTGTGAGTCCCTCGGCCAGCACGCGACACTCTAAACGGGCCTGCCCCTCGGCACTTGTCACACCTGGCCTTTTCTCTCCTGCAGGGGCAGGCGACGACACAGAACGCACTTGCAGTAGTTGACCGCAAAATGATCCCACGCAGAAATCCCGGGACAAGCC
>NW_007258386.1:459051-462359 GCF_000164805.1 Carlito syrichta | reverse complement strand
CTGGCCGTTTATCGGCGGAAGGACGGGGGCCCGTCCAGCAAGTTTTGGGAGAGCCCGGAGACAGTGTCCCAGCTGGATTCCGTGCGGGTCTGGCTGGGCAAGCACTACAAGAAGGTAGGTTCGCGCGCCCTTGGGGGTCAGGGACCCACGCGACGGGGGCCGGAGGCGGCTGATGGCCTCGCAGGCCTCGGGCCACCCCTCCCCCAGCGCCACGAGGGACAACAAAGGCAGGCGCCGGGCCCGCCACGCCCCCGCCGTCCGTTCTGGGCGCCCGCGCGCCCGGGGCCTGCCTGGGGTCCCGGGCCTGGGTCCTGAGTCCACGCTCTCCGGGCGGAGGCTTCTGCTCACCCTGGAGTGCAGGAGCGGGACACGCTCAGCACCCCGGAGGGTGTGAGCCCCTCTCTTTTGTTAGCTGCCTCAGGTGTGTGAACAGTGATCACTAGCGTGGTCAGAGCAGCTTTAGTTTTGTTTAGAGCCTAGTTCGCGAAGTCTTGAGGGGACCAGGATTTTGCTACCTGTTGTGGACTTGCTGAAGGATTGTGGATGGTTGTATTTGTCAGTTTCTCACCGCAGGTTACTATCATGAGTTCTAGTATTGATGGGAACTACTATTAAAAAATGACGTTTTTGCTTCGCTATACTTTTGATTAAGTATGGTGTGAGTGCACTTGTAGTTGTGCACTTGTGGTCCCGTGAAGCCTTCCTTGAGAACCCCATTTGTTTGAGAGCACCCTACTTATATATAAAAACATTTATATATCACCTTTATTTTCTTTGTAGTGTTTACCACCTTTGGAAATTTTTCATTTACTTGTTTTTTTTGTACCTTTGGAGTGTAAACTCCGCTGAATCGGTGGTTTTCAAAGTTTTGACTTAATCCCTTGTTTATAATAATTTTTTAAAACTTCTCCTTTGTGTAAATATTCAGGGCTCCCCTAGAAGATGTAATGAAGCAGACAGCCAAAAACACTTCCCCTGGCCCCCCAAGTTTGTGTAGCACCCTCTTCAGTTCTGTATTTTCCCCCGTTGAGGACCATAGCAGTGGGGCAAGGGCTTTGTCAGGTCTGTTCATTACAATGTGTCCTGGAATATGGTTGGCACTTAGTGCCTTGCCCTTAGTAGTTGCTTAGTAAATATTTGTTGAATGAATGAAAAGATAAATTAGGTTAGAAACCTTTTCATTTGAGGTCTACAGTTCAATGAAGCCTGTATTTGGCATTTGTTAGGCATGGGCAGGAGCTTGGCTTTCTTTGACATTATGCTGTAGTACTTTCTGTAACGACCATTTCCTTTTTTTGGGGGGGGGGTTGGAGTCTCACTCTGTCATCCTAACTGCCTAAGTGGAGCGCAGTGACATGCCCACGGCCACCACAGCCTTGACCTGCTGGGCTTAGCCAATCCCTTTCTCCTCAGACTTCCAAGTAGCTGGAACTACAGGCTCGCGCCACCATGCCTGGCTAATTTTTTGATTTTTTTTTTTGAGTTGGAGTCTTAGTCTGTCACTGAGGCTGGAGTGTAGTGGCACACTCAGCCATGCAGCCTTAACCTGCTGGGCTCAGGTGATCTTCCACCACAGCCTTCCAAGTAGCTGGCACTACAGGCAGGCGCCACCACACTCAGCTAATTTTTTTTTTGATTTATTGTAGAGATGAGGTCTCGCCAGTTTGCCCAGGCTGGTCTCGAGCCTGTGGGCTAAGGCAGTCCTCTTACCTTGGCCTCCCAAAGTGCTTGTATTATAGGTGTGAGCCACCACTCCTGGCCTTGATCTTTTTTTTTTGAGTTGGAGTCTCACTCTGTCGCCCAGACTAGAGTGCAGTGGCTGCTCCCGGCCACCCCAGCCTTGACCTGCTGGGCTCCGGCAATCCTTCCACCTCAGCCTTCCGAGTAGCTGAAATTACAGGCATGCGCTACCACGCCCGGCTGATTTTTTGATTTATTGTAGAGATGAGGTCTCACCAAGTTGCCCAGGCAGGTCTTGAACCCGCGGGCTCAGGCAGTCCACTCACCTCAGCCTCCCAAAGGCACGGGATTACAGGCTGAGCCACCGATCCCGGCTTTTTTTTTTTTTTTAATTTATTGTAGCGGCGAAGTCTCTTCAAGTTGCCAAGACTGGCTTCAAACTCATGGACTCAGGCAGTCCTCTTGCCTTTGCCTCCCAAAGTGCTGGGATTACAGGCGTGAGCCACTGCCCCCGTCCAGAAATAACCATTTCTTATCTGAAGTTTGAGGTAGTAGGAGACACTAATTATATTTTTAGATGCTTTGACTTTTTTCCCTCCCCCAAAAGTCACATTTGGGATTGTAGTTTTTTCTAATCTACATGAAAATAGATAAGAATATTGGCCTTCTTATTCAGTGATAAATTGGTTACTTATTTTTTTTTTTGAGTTGGAGTCTCATTCTGTCATCTAGACTGGAGTGCAGTGGCCGCTCCGCAGCCTTGACCCACTGGGCTCTGGTGATCCTTCCACCTCAGCCTTCCAAGAGGCTGGAATTACAGGCACGTGCTGCCATGCCTGGCTGATTTTTTTTTTTTTTAATTCAGTAACTTTTATTATCATTAGTTTCATTTTTTTTTTTAATGTAGCAAAGGGTCAGGAATGTATGAGAAAAATATCTAGGTTTATACGCGTGGCTCCACCTCCATCTGGGATCAGGGTCTCCTGACCTCAGGCGCAGCAGCTGCACTTGTCCGATGTCTCTTTGCAGACGCAGCCCTGGGCACACTTGGCACAGCCCACAGGGCAGCAGCTTTTCTTGCAGGACTTGCATTTGCACTCTTTGCACTTGCAGGAGCCAGCACAGGTGCAGGAGTCACCAGCGGCACAGGAGCAGTTGGGGTCCATGTCGAGCCCTGGCAAGCAGCAGTTCCAGGCGAGAGCGAAGAGACAGCGGGGCACGTGGGAGGCTGGTCTGATTTTTTGATTTATTGTAGAGATGAGGTCTCGCCACATTGCCCCAGGCGGGTCTCGAACCCGTGGGCTCAGGCAGTCCACTCACCTCCGCCTCCCAAAGCGTGGGATTACAGGCTGAGCCACCGAGCCCAGCTTATTTATTTATTTATTTTAAAGAAAGCAGAATTTATTGAAAAGACAGAAAAGCTTCCAGATTGGGAGGGGACCTGGGGGGTTGCCCGATTCTTTTTTATTTATTTTATTTTATTTTTGAGAAAGCAGAATTTATTGAGAAGACAGAAAAGCTCCCACAGTGGGAGGGGACCCGAAGGGGTTGCCCCTGATTCTGTTTTATTTTGTTTTGAGTCGGAGTCTCACTCTGTCACCCAGACTGGAGTGCAGTGGCCACTCCCG
>NW_007258386.1:440786-458789 GCF_000164805.1 Carlito syrichta | reverse complement strand
GAACCTGCGGGCTCAGGCAATCCACTCACCTCAGCCTCCCGAAGGCGCGGGATTACAGGCTGAGCCACCGAGCCCGGCTCCGATTCTTTTTTAAAATAATGTTTACTTGAGCCAATGCTTTGGGTTTATATTCAGTGAAACTTTGAAATGTATACAAAGAAAAAGAAATACTCAGGAGAGACATATTCCTTTGAATATCAAGGAAGAGAGTGGAAAAAAGGCAAATTGTAGTAATTTCTTTTTTTTTTTGAGTTGAAGTCTTACTCTGTCGCCCAGACTGGAGTGCAGTGGCTGCTCCCGGGCACCGCAGCATTGCCCTGCTTGGCTCCGGCGATCCTTCCGCCTCAGCCTTCCAAGTAGCTGGAACTACAGGCGCGTGCTATCACGCCCGGCTAATGTTTTTATTTATTGTAGATACGAGGTCTCGCCAAGTTGCCCAGGTTGGTCTCAGACCTGTGGGCTCAGGCAGTCCACTTCCCTTAGCCTCCCAAATTGCTGTGATTATAGGCGTGAGCCACCATGCCTGGCTGTCACCTTTTACGAGTAGGTTTGCTATCTTTTCCACTAGATTGTGAGTTCCTACAAGAAGGATTATATGTAGCAAAAAAATTTTTGGTTTTTCTTTTTTTCTTTCTTTTTTTTTTTGGCTACACGTTATCTAAAACCTGGTTCCTGGTTTTGAAGCCAGGCAAATCTTCACTGATCTGCTACTCCTTGGAATGCCAAATCGGGAGAACCTTTTGAGCCCAGGAGTTCAAGACCAGTCTAGGCAATATAGTGAGACCTTGTCTTTACAAAAATATCAAAAAATTAGCCGAGCATGGTGGTGCACCCATGCAGTTCTAGCTACTTGAGAGGCTGAGGAAGAAGTATCACGTGAACCCAGGTGGTCAAGTGAGCCAGGACCATGCCACTGCACTCCAGCCTGGGTGACAGTGAGAACTTGTCTCAAAAAAAAAAATTACCGCCAGGCTCAGTGGCTCAGCCTGTAATTCCGTGCCTTTGGGAGGCTGAGGTGAGTGAATTGCCTGAGCCCGCGGGTTCGAAACCCGCCTGGGCAGCGAGACCTCATCTCTACGATTAATCAAAAAATCAGCCAGGCGTGGTAGCGCGCGCCTGTAATTCCGGCTACTCGGAAGGCTGAGGCGGAAGGATCGCCGGAGCCCAGCAGGTCGAGGCTGCGGTGGCCGGGAGCAGCCACTGCACTCCAGTCTGGGCGACAGAGTGAGACTCCAACTCAAGAAAAAAAAAAAAATTGCCACTTCTAATTGTCATCTTAGAGAAATTCTTAAATCCAGAGCCTTGGTTTTCTCTCATTTGTAAAATAAGGCAAATAATATCTATCATTCAGGACTACTGTGAGAATTTTAAGTGTGCTATGTTTTAAGTACCTGGCATATGGTAAATTCCAGCTACTTGGAAGGCTGAGGGGGAAGGATCACCTGAGCCTACAGGTCGAGACTGCAGTGGCCGTGAGCATGCCACTGCATTCCAACCTGGGTGATAGAGTGAGACTACAACTAAAAAAAAAAGCCAGGTGATTTCAAAATAAGAGAACTTTCCATATTGTTATTGTTTTCTAAATACCCTTAGTTGGTGCTCAGTAAATATTTGTTGACTGAATGAACAGATTAATACTAGGAACCTATTCATTTAGGTTCTGTTGATGAATTTGGTTTAGCAACAGAGTGGAGAGTAAATACTTTTTGACTGGAATGATTTTCAACTGGGCCAGAGAAGTCCAGAGATGACACCACTTTAGGTAAGGGGAAACTGATACACAGGGAAGTTAACAGGTTGAAAAGCACTGCAGAAGCTTGTTTATTTCCTACTACCCAAACTGCATTCTGTGTATTACTGATTATATGTCCTTCATCCTAACTTTGATAAAAATAAGAGCTGTACTTCTGTTCATAGCTTCTGAGTGGCTTTCAGATAATAGAACCATACTGCTGCTAATCTCAAACTGATCTCAGATACCTTGGAGGTGAAATGTTTTGCCTGGGCTGGGTGGCTCAGCCTATAATCCCAGCACCTTGGAAGGCCAAGATGAGTGGATTACCCGAGCCCGCAGATTCAAGACCAGCCAGGGCAATTTGGCAAGACCTCGTCTCTACAATAAACAAAAAAATTAACCGGGTGTGATAGCGCATACCTGTAGTTCCGGCTACTTGGAAGACTGAGGCAGAAGGATCGTGGAGCCCAGCAGGGCAAGGCTGCGGTGGCTGGGAGCGGCCACTGCACTGTCTGGACGACAGAGTGAGACTCCAACTCAAAAAAAAGAAAAGGAAGTGAAATGTTTCTATAAGGCATTAGGTTCCCAGGTAGGTTTCTTTCCAAAGTTTGGCTTATTCCTGAAATAAGATTTAAGGTTTCAGGATGGTCACTAAAATTGGACTAGATTACCCTACACAAATTATTTGACAGTTAAAGATAATTAGATAGTCATAAAATTTTTTTTTTTCTTGTAGAGCTGGGATCTTGCTATGCTGCTGGTTTAAACTCCTGACTTGGAAGTGATCTTCCAGTCTCAGCCTCCCAAAGTGTTGAGATTACAGGAATGAGCCACCATGTCTGGCCTCATTTTGTTTTTTTTGTTTTTTTGAATTAGAGTCTAACTCTGTCGTCCAGGCTGGAGTGCAGTGGAATGTTCACCACCACCCCAGCGTCAACCTGCAGGGCTCAGGTGATCCTTCCACCTTATCCTTCCAAGTAGCTGGAACTACAGGCATGTGCTACCATGCCTGGCTAATTTTTTTCATTTTTATTGTAGAGATGAGGTCTGGCCAAGTTGCCCAGGCTGTTCTCGAACCTATGTATTCAGGCAATCCCCTCACCTCAGCCTCACAGAGTGCTGGGATTACAGGTTTGAGCCACTGCTCCTGGCTTCATTTTGTTTTTAATAGACATGGCTGTAATACAATTGTTTAGAAACAAGTTAAACTTTTTTTTTTTGAGTTGGAGTCTCATTCTGTTGCCCAGACTGGAGTGCAGTGGCCGCTCCCGGCCACTGCAGCCTGCTGGTCTCCGGCGATCCTTCTGCCTCAGCCTCCCGAGTAGCCGGAATTACAGGCATGCGCTACCACACCTGGCTGATTTTTAGATTTATTGTAGAGATGTGGTTTTGCTGCCCAGGAGGGTCTCGAACTCGTGGGCTCAGGCAGTCCACTCACCTCAGCCTCCGAAAGGCGCAGGATTACAGACTGAGCTACCAAGGCCGGCTAGAAACAAGTTAAACTTTTGATACTTTGTTAATGCTATCAATAATGTGAAATATTTATTGATACAACTTTTTTTTTTTGAGTTGAAGCCTCACTCTGTCACCTAGACTGGAGTGCAGTGGCTCCTCCCGGCCACTGCAGCCTCGACTCGCTGGGCTCCAGCGATCCTTCCGCCTCAGCTTTCTAAGTAGCTGGAACTACAGGTGCATGCTACCTCACTCGGCTAATTTTTGGCTTATTGTAGAGATGAGGTCTCACCAAGTTGCCCAGATGGGTCTCGAACCCGCTGGCTCAGGGAGTCCACTCACCTCAGCATCCCAAAGCGCTGGGATTACAGGCTGAGCCACCGAGCCTGGCTGATAAAACTTTAAAAATATATTTTCCTGACTTTGTTTCTCTTTTTCTTTTACTTTTTTTTCTTTTTTTTTTTTGAGTCGGAGTCTCATTCTTTCACCCAGGCTAGAGTGCAGTGGCAAGGTCACATAGCTCACTGCAGCCTCAGTCTCCTGGACTCAGGCGATCTCTCAGCCTCAGCCTCCTGTAGTTGATACTATAGGCACACACTACCACACCTGGCTAATTCTTGTAGAGATGAGGTCTTGCCATGTTGCTTAGGCTGGTCTCAAACTCCTGGACTCAAGCAGTCCTTCTGCCTCAGCTTTTCAGAGTTCTAGGATTAGGCATGAGCCATTGTGCCTGGCCCCTGACTTTCTTAAATGAAATATTTTAAGACTATGACATTTTTGTTTTCTTCGGATTTAATTTTAAAAAATTTTCTTTTTTACTGAGTTGGGATCTTATTATGTTGCTTAGGCTTGTATCAAATTCAAGTGGACTCTAGCAGTCCTCCTGCCTTGGTCTCTCAGAGTACTGCGCTTATAGGTATGAGCCACTGTGCCCAACCCATTTTTGTTTTTTTAAGTAAAATAAAGTTATTTGACTTTTTTATGATCAAAAGATAAGGTGTTTATGACATAGTATGTATACTCATAATTTTCTTTTGGGGGGGTTGGAGTCTCAACCTCTCGCCCAGGCTGGAGTGGAGTGACGTACTCATGGCCACCCCAGCGTAAACCTCCTGGGTTCTGGCGATCATTCTGCCTCAGCCTTCCAAGTAGCCGGAACTACAGGTGCATGCTACCATGCCCAGCTAATTTTTTATTGATTATAGAGATGAGGTTTGATTTATTATACAGACGAGGTCTTGCCAAGTTTTCTGAGCTGATCTCGAACCTGCCGGCTCATGTAGTCCTCTTGCCTCAGCCTCCCCAAGTGCTGGAATTACAGACTGAGCCTCCAAGCCTGGCCAATTTTTTTTTGTGTGTGTTTTTTGTTTTCTGAGTTGAAGTCTCACTCTGTTGCCCAGACTGGAGTGCAGTGGCCGCTCCTGGCCACCTCAGCCGCAACCTGCTGGGCTCCGGCGATCCTTCTGCCTCAGCCTTCCAAGTAGCTGGAACTACAGGTGTGCGCTACCACACACACACACAAAAAAAAAATCTACAGTAATCTTTTTGATTGAGCTTTGAATCTGGTTGTCTTTAATCTAAAACTGTAGGATGTCCACATGAAACCTTTCTCATTCTGAATGATAGGATATATATATATATAAAATATATACATATAAAATTTTTTTTTTTTTTTTTGAGTTTGAGTCTCACTCTGTCGCCCAGACTGGAGTGCAGTGGCCGCTCCTGGCCTCCGCAGCCTCGACCTGCTGGGCTCTGGCGATCCTTCCGCCTCAGCCTTCCAAGTAGCTGGAACTACAGGTGCGCGCTACCACGCCCGGCTAGTTTTTGATTTATTGTAGAGATGAGGTCTCGCCAAGTTGCCCAGTTGGGTCTCGAACCCGCGCGGTCTTAGGCAATTCACTCCCCTCAGCCTCCCAAGGCACGGGATTACAGGCTGAGCCACCAAGCCCGGCAATAGAATATATTAAATGAAACATTCAATATATTGAAAGAATCTTAGAGCATATACAAAGCTATATTTACTGCAGTTATTAAAAACAACTTTTTGCCTGAAAGGTTGATTTGATTCCAGATTAGCAACCTTACTCCAGGATGTTGCTTTCTTTTTCAGCTTTAGGGTTTGGAATTGTCAATTATCTACAGTTATCTGAAAAATAAAGAATTATGCCTATTTTTTCATGTGTCTTTACTATGCGCAAAAAAACTGCAGCACATTATGTAACTCCTTTGGGAAGCCTTTGCTTATTATTATTTTTTTTTTGAGTTGGAGTCTCACTCTGTCGCCCAGACTGGAGTGCAGTGGCCACTCCCGGCCACCTGCTGCCTCGCCTGCTGGGCTCCAGCGATCCTTCTGTCTCAGCCTTCCGAGTAGTCGGAATTACAGGCATGTACTACCACGTTCGGCTGATTTTTTGAGTTATTGTAGAGATGAGGTCTCGCTGCCCAGGCGGGTCTGGAACCCATGGGCTCAGGCAATCCACTCACCTCAGCTTCCTGAAGGCGTGGGATTACAGGCTGAGCCACCAAGCCTGGCAAGCCTTTGCTTATTAAAGATTATGAAATTGGCCAGGCTTGGTGGCTCAGCCTGTAATTCCAGCAGTTTGGGAGGCTGAGGTGAGTGGATTACCTGAGCCCGCAGGTTTGAGACCCTCCTGGGCAACTTGGCGAGACCTCATGTCTACAATAAATCAAAAATTAGCCGGGCGTGGTAGCTCCCACCTGTAGTTCCAGCTACTTGGAGGGCTGAGGCGGAAGGATCGCTGGAGCCCAGCAGGTCGAGGCTGCGGTGACCAGGTGCGTGCCACTGCACTCTAGTTTGGGTGACAGAGTGAGACTCCAACTCAAAAAAAATAAAATAAAATAAAGATTATGAAATTACCTTGTTGATATATATATTTTTTTAATTTTTAAAAGTTAAAAAAAAAATTTTTGAGTTGGTGTCTTACTTTGTTGCCCAGGCTGGAGTGTAGTAGCATGATCACAGCTACTACAGTCTTGACATTCTGGGCTCAGGTGATTCTTCTGCCTTAGCTTTCTTTTTTTTTTTTAGTAGGAGTCTCACTTTGTCACCCAGACTTGGAGTGTAGTGGCATGCTCACAGCCACCATAGCCTCGACTTGCTGAGTTCAGGTGGTCCTTCTGCCTCAGCCTTCCAAGTACTGGAACCACAGGCGTGTGCTACCATGCCCAGCTAATTTTTTGATTTTTTTGTGGAGAACGAGGTCTCACTGTTTTACCTAGGCTGGTCTCAAACTGGTGGGCTCAGCCAATCCTTTCACCTCTGCCTCCTAGAGTACTGGGATTACAGGTGTGAGCCACTGCACAGGGCCAACGAATAATAATTTGAGATGACATAAGCTTTAACAATGATTGCCAGCTGGGCGCGAGGTGGCTCACACCTAGAATCTCAGTACTTTGGGAGGCCGAGGTGAGAGATTTGCCTGAGCCTATGCGTTCAAGACCACCCTGGGCAACTTGGCAAGACCTCGTTTCCACAATAAATAAAAAATTAGCTAGGTATGGTAACTCGTGCCTGTAGTTCCAGCTACTTGGAAGGCTGAGGTGGAAGCATCGCCGGAGCCCAACAGGTCGACGCTGAGGTGGCCATGAGTGTGCCACTGCACTCTAGCCTGGGTGACAGAGTGAGACTCCAGCTAAAAAAAAAATAGCTATTGTAATAAGCCATGTGCTGTGGCTCATGCCTGTAATCCCAGCACTTTGGGAGGCGGAGGCTAGAGGATTGCAAAAGTCCAAACCAGTGGCAGAGGCAGTCAGCTAAGTAGCTTCACAACAAGGAAAAATAATGGGTAGCATGACAGAAAATCATTAGTGAGACAAGTTAAATGTAAAAGTTTCAGCCAGGCACAGTGGCTCACGCCTGTAATTCCAGTACTTTGGGAGGGTAAGGCAAGAGGACTGCTTGATCCCAGGAGTTCGACACCAGCCTAGGCAACATAGTGAGACATCGTCCCTACAAAAATATTAAAAAATTAGCTAGGCATGGTGGCGCACACCTGTAGTCCTAGCTACTTAAGAGTTTAGGTAGAACAATTGCCAGAGCCCAAGAGGCTAAGAATGTGGTAATCTGTGATTGTACCACTGCACTTTTGCCTGAGTGACAGAGTGAGACACCAATTCAGAAAATACACACACACACACACGCACATGCTTAAAGTTTAATTTGATAAGTAAATTCTCAGTATCACTTTGAGAAGCCAATACACTTACACACACACGTTCTAAAACCTTCAATTTTGAGCAGGAAAATCATCTATATTTTCCTTTCTGTTTCACAAAAGACAACAAACAACTAATTTTTTTCTTTTTCTTTTTTTTTTTTTGAGTCTCACTCTATTGCCTAGGCTGGAGTGCAGTGGCACACTCACGGCCACCCCTGCGTTGACCTGCTGGGCTTAGGCGATCCTTCCGCCTCAGCCTTCCAAGTACCTGGAACTATAGGCATGTGCTGCCACGCCCGGCTAATTTTTTATTTATTGTAGAGATGAGGTCTCACCAAGTTGTTTGGGCTGGTCTCGAACCCCCAGGCTCAGGCAATGCACTCGTCTTGGCCTCCCAAAGTGCTAGGGTTACAGGCTGAGCCACCGAGCCCTACCCAAACAACTGATTTCTTCCTGGAGCAAACCTCTTCCTAAGTACCATCTAACATTTGAAGGTTAACGTGGTATATTTCTATTACAGTAACTTTTTAAAAAAATTTTTTAACCATTTTTAAGTATGCACACATGTATTTTTTATTAAACATTTGTTGGGGTCTCACTTTGTTCCCCAGACTGGAATACAGTGGCAAGATCCCAGCTCACCTCACCCTCCTGGGCTCATGCGATTTCATTTTTTTAATTTGTAGAGATTAGGTCTCGCTGTGTTGTCCAGGCACATCTCAAACTCCTGGATTCAAGCATTCCTCCCACCTCAGCCTTCCAAGTACTGGGATTATAGACATGAGCCATTGCACTTGGCCTGTTTTTGTAACTTCCTTTACAGCAGAGAGTAGTCTCAGACACCTATATAAATTCATCACAATGCCAGTGCTTAGTAGGTACTAGGAAGTAAGCCAACATTTTCTCCTGCAAAGATTGTACCAGTTTTAGAATCCCTGTCTTTGTCTTGCAGTATGTTCATGCGGATGCTCCTACTAACAAAACGCTAGCTGGGCTGGTGGTGCAGCTTCTCCAGTTCCAGGAAGATGCCTTTGGGAAGCATGTCACCAATCCCGCCTTCACCAAACTCCCTGTAAGTACATCACTTTATTATCTGGGCATCTTTAGTTTCATAATTCTTGAGTATGGCCAGCTTTTTTCCTTTGCTGCTGCTGTAGCTTATAGAATAAAAAGTAGAAGAAACCTCAGGAGAATTTTAGTTATAGAATATTATTGCTTTTTAACTGTAGAAAGTTTTTTCAGAAGTCATTTAAACATTTGTGTACAACATTGAAGCAATCATTATGAAGATTTAACAGTATTTTATTGTGTTGCAGTTTTTTATAGTCTCTCCTATACCATCTCTTTTCCACTCTTTTGATTTAGGTCTTGTGACTAGAATACTATTTTGTGTAATTTTTTTTTTTTTTTTGAGTTGGAGTCTCACTCTGTCGCCCAGGCTGGAGTGCAGTGGCACTCTCACGGCCACTGCAGCCTTGATCTGCTGGGCTCAGGCAATCCTTCTGCCTCAGCCTTCCAAGTAACTAGAACCACAGACACGCACCACCATGCTCAGCTAATTTTTTTGTTGATTGTAGAGATGCAGTCCCACCAAGTTGTCTGGGCTGGTCTCGAACCCATGGGCTCAGGCAATCCTCTCACCTTGGCCTCCCAAAGTGCTGGGATTATGGGTGTGAGCCACCATGCCCAGCCAATTTTGTGTCGTTTTTATGTTACTGTTTTTTTTTTTTTTTTTTTTTAGTTAGAGTCTCACTTTTGTCGCCCAGGCCTGAGTGCAGTGGCATGCTCATGGTCACCGCAGCCTCTACCGGTTGGGCCTAGATGATCCTTTTGCCTCAGCCTTCCAAGTAACTGGAAATACAGATGCACGCCACCACGCCTGGCAATTTTTTTTGTGTGATTTATTGTAGAGTAGGTGTCACCAAGTTACCCAGGCTGGTCTCGAACCCACAGTCTCAGGGAATCCTTTCACCTTGGCCTCCCAAAGTGCAGGATTACAGGCTGAGCCACCAAGCCCGGCCACTTTTCTTTTTTTTTGAGCTGGAGTCTCACTCTGTCGCCCAGACTGGAGCGCGGTGGCCGCTCCCAGCCACCGCAGCCTCGACCTGCTGGGCTCTGGCGATCCTTCCGCCTCACCTTCCAAGTAGCTGGAACTACAGGTGCGCGCTACCACGCCCGGCTAATTTTTTATTTATTGTAGAGATGAGGTCTTGCCAAGTTGCCCAGGCGGGTCTCGAACAATCCACTCACCTCAGTGTCCCAAAGGCGCAGGATTACAGGCTGAGCCACCGAGCCTGGCTCACTTTTCTTTTTTACAGTTATTTTTAGAGACGTGGTCTTGCTGTCACTCAGGCTTTAGTCAGTGTACGATCCTAGTTCACTATAACCTTGATGTCCTGAGTTCAAGCAGTCCTTCCGCCTCAGCCTCGCCAGTAGCTAGAACTACACTCACTCTACTCTCTCTCTCTATGTATATATATTGTAGAAATAGGGTCTCACTATGTTGCTGAGGCTGGTTTTGAACTCCTGGCCTCGAGTGATCCTCCCACCACAGTTTCTCAAAGTGTTAGGCTTGTAGGTATAACCGAGCATGCCTGGTCTATATCTTTTTTTTTTTTTTTTTTTAAGTCAGAGTCTTACTGTGTCGCCTATGCTGGAGGGCGGTGGCATGCTCATGGCCACCACAGCCTTGACCTGCTGGACTCAGGTGATCCTTCTGCCTCAGCCTTCCAAGCAGCCAGTACTACAGGCATGTACCTACATACCCAGCTAATTTTTTGATTAATTGTAGAGATGAGGTCTCCCCAAGTTGCCCAGGCTGGACTGAACCTTTCGGCTCAGACAATCCTCTCTTACCTCGGTGGCGTGAAGCACCGTGCTCAGCTGTATCTTTTCTCATAATTTTTGTTTTCTGATTCACTGATTTGTTTTTGCCTTTTCCAGTCTACTGTTAGCTGCCTCTGTGAATCTATGATCAGGTGACTTTTTTGGGGAGGGGAATACGTAGGGGGAGGTATTCTTTTTTTTGGTCACTAAATCATTTAATAACTCAGATCTTTCAAGTATAATTGAGAATAAGAAATAGTATTGTTTTACTGATCTTGCAGTAAATGTGTTTACTTTGCTTATGGTATTTTTGCCATCTAGACAATTTTAAAGCTTAGTTAAATATAGTGATGTGATTTAAAAAAAAACATAGTTGGGAAGCTTTCTGCATTCCTAGGTTATAAAGGAATTCAGGAATTCAGCCATGTGTTCTTCTAGTGCTTATATGATTTCATTTTTTACATTTAACTGATCCATTTAGAATTTATTCTGGTATTTATTGTGAGAATTTGATCCGTTTTTATCTTTTTCTATATGGTTATCTGGTTATTCCAGCAAAACTTATTTAAAAGTACTTCTAGACGGGCGCGGTGGCTCAAGCCTGTAATCCCAGCACTTTGGGAGGCCGAGATGAGGGGATTGCATGAGCCCATAGGTTTGAGAACAACCTGGACAACTTGGCGAGACCTCATCTCTACAATAAATAAAAAAATTAGCCAGGCATGGTGGCACATGCCTGTAGTTCCAATTACTTGGAAGACAGAGACGGAAGGATCACCCTAGCCCAGCAGGTTGATGCTGGGGTAGCCGTTAGCGTGGCCACTGTACTCCAGCCTGGGCAGTGGAGTGAGACTCCAACTCAAAGAGGGGGGGAAAAATACACACACACACACACACACACACACACACACACACACACACACACACACACACTTACTTTTGACTGGGTGTGGTAGCTCACATCTGTAATTGCAGCACTTTGGAAGGCTGAGTGGGAGGATTACTTGAGGCCAGAAGTTCAAAACCAGCTTGGGCAACGTTGTGAGAACCCTGTCTGTTAAAAAACAACAACAGCCGGGCTCAGTGCCTCAGCCTGTAATCCCGCGCCTTTAGGAGGCTGAGGTGAGTGGATTGCCTGAGCCCGCGGGTTCCAGACCCGCCTGGGCAGCGAGACCTCATCTCTACAATAAATAAAATCAGCCAGGTGTGGTAGCGCATGCCTGTAATTCCGGCTACTTGGAAGACTGAGGCGGAAGGATCACCGGAGCCCAGCAGGTCGAGGCTGTGGTGGGCCTGGGAGCGGCCACTGCACTCCAGTCTGGGTGACAGAGTGAGACTCCAACTCAAAAAAAACAAAACAAAAAAACAACAAGAACAAAAAGCCAGGTATGGTGGCACACACCTGTAGTTCAAGCTACTTGGGAGGCTGAGGTGCGAGTACCATTTTAGCCCGTTAATTTGAGGCTTCAGTAAGCTATGATCACGCCACTGCATTTCAGCCTGGGCGTCAGAGTGAGATCTTATCCCTGGAAAAGAAAAATTCAAGTTTTATTGTGTGATTTATATATATATATAATGTATTAACATTGTCATAAGTACATTTATTTGACTTATACATACATTTTTAGATATCAAAGATGTATGCTTTTTTTTTTAAAGCAGGATTTATTGAGAGGACAGAAAAGCTCCCACAGTGGGAGGCCACCCGAAGGGGTTGCCCCATGCTTATTTTTTACTAATGGTAACTATTCAACTGGATAATCAGTATAATTTCATTTTCTGAGACATGTGACTGAGGTTCTTTGGTAACTCTAAAATTATTTTAAAGTAAAAATTTGCAAAGAATAGTACAGATAACTTGTATTTTCCTGTCACTCCACATCACCAGTTGTTAACATTTTACACATTTGCTTCATCCCCTTTTTTTTTTTTTTTGAGTTGGAGTCTCATTCCAGTGCCCAGGCTGGAGTGCAATGGCATGCTCTCAGTGGCATGCTAACAGCCACTGCAGTCTTGACCTGCTAGAGTCAAGTTATCCTTTTGCCTCAGCCTCCAAGTAGCTAAAACTACAGGCATGTGCCTCCTCGCCCGGCTAATTTTATTTATTTATTTATTTATTTTTTCATAGCAGAGTTCAGCTGTTTATTGAACATATTATTAAAGGTTTAGTCAAACAGACCAAAGCCCATATCATCATTAGACTCCTCAGATTCTTCCTTCTTTGCTTCCATTTGATCGCCAGCTGGGGTGGTGCCAGCTGCAGGTGCAGGCCAGCCTCCACAGAGCAGATGAAGCTCCCAATGTTGACGTTAGACAGGGCCTTTGCAAACAAGCCAAGCCAGAAAGGCTCCATGGTCACCTCGGCAGCCTTAATGAGGGTGTTGATCTTATCCTCCGTGATGGTCACCTTGTCATCGTGCAGGATGAGGGCTGAGTAGATGCAGGCGAGCTCGGACATGGAGGCCATGGTGCGGCAAGTGCAGAATGGAACTGCTGGGCGCAGTGCTAGTCGCCGAATGAAGTGAGGGCCTCACCCCAACGTGGCCTTAGCTCCCGCGGAAGAACTGAGCACCTTGGCAGCTGGGGAAAGGGGATTTTATTTTACTTTTATTGTAGAGATTAGGTCTTGTTAAGTTGCCCAGGTTGGTCTCCAACCCGTGAGCTCAGGCAGCCTTCTCACCTTGGCCTCCCAAAGTGCTGGATTTATAGGCATGAGCCACTGTACCTGGCCTACTTTATCATTCTTATTTTATGTGTGTGTTATGTTATATATATATATTTCTCAATAACTTGAAAGCTCCATGTTCCCTTACCTCTATAAATAGTTGAGGGTTTATTTCCTGTTCACTTACATTATGAACTGGATTAGAATTACGAAATTAGAAACTGTTGATGTTTTCAGCTGTTTAAATCAGTGTAATATAGTACATACTGATTTCACTTTATGAAGTATGCCATGTAATTTAGAATAAAATTAACACATTGTATTAACATAGAGTATGTAATATGATTGACATTGTATTGGTATTTTGGTTTTTTTGAGTGAGGGTTAGAGTCTCAATTTGTCATCCAGGCTGGAATGCAGTGGCACTCCCGTGGCCACCGCAGCATCGACCTACTGGGCATAGGTGATCCTTCCGCTTCAGCCTTCCAAGTAGCTGGAACTATAGGCATGTGTCTCCACACCCGACTAATTTTTTGATTTATTGTAGAGATGAGGTCTCACCATGTTGCCCAGGCTAGTCTCAAACTCACAGGCTTAGGCAGTCCTCTTGCCTCCACCTCCCAAAGTGTTGGGATTACAGGTGTGAGCCACCACGCCCCAATATATTGATATTTCTGATTAGGAATGTATGAGATCTTCAAAAAAATGGTATTCGTAGGGGGTATTATTCCCTGGGAACTAAATAATTACTTAATTATGGATTTTAAGAGATTATGGAAGAATATTTTTAGGCATATTCTGTAAATAAAAATAATTCATGTCTTAGTGCCACTGGGACCAGATGCATACTTCCTCTGAAAATAGTTTTCAGCATTTTCCCAAATGAAGGGGATTGATATAATGTGTAATAGTATAAAAGAAAACTGGATGAGAGCGACAACTAACAAAGCAAAGAATGTTTTAGTGAAACATATAAGCCATTTACCTTAAAAAGTTCTTTTTTTTTCCTTGAATATACAGTATGGCATAAGAGTCCACTATTTGGGCTGATATATATATTTTTTTTTTAAGTGAGAGAGCAGGATTTATTGAGAGGACAGAAAAGTTCCCACAGTGGGAGGGGACCTGAAGGGGGTTACCCCTTTTTTTTTAAATCAGAGTAGAGCTTTATTTATTTATTTATTTTTGAGTTGGTGTCTCCCTCCGTTACCCAGGCTGGAGTGCAGTGGCATGCTCACGGCCATCCCAGCATCGAGCTGCTGGGCTCCGGTGATCCTTCCGCCTCAGCCTTCCAAGTAGCCCGAACTACAGGTGTACACTACCACACCCAGCTAATTTTTTTGATTTTTTTTTTTTTTTTTTTGAGTTGGAGCCTCACTCTGTCGCTCAGACTGGAGTGCAGTGGCTGCTTCCGGCCACCGCAGCCTCACCTGCTGGGCTCCGGTGATCTTTCTGCCTCAGCCTTCCAAGTAGCCGGAATTACAAGCATGTACTACCACGCCCAGCTGATTTTTTGATTTATTGTAGAGATGAGGTCTTACTCCCCAGGTGGGTCTCGAACCCACGGGCTCAGGCAATCCACTCACAGCCTCCCAAAGGTGTGGGATTACAGACTGAGCCACCGAGCCTGGCTATTTTTTTGGTTTTTATTGTAGAAATGAGGTCTTGCCAAGTTTCCCGGGCTGGTCTTGAACCCGCGGGGTTCAGGCAGTCCACTTGCTTCAGCCTCCCAAAGTGCTGGGATTACAGGCTGAACCTTTGATCCCAGCCTAATTTTCAAAATTTATTGTAGGCTAGGCACGGTGGCTCTACAATAAACAAAAAATTAGTTGGAGTGGTGGAGTGTGCCTACAGTTTCAGCTACTTGGAAGGCTGAGGTGGAAAGATCACCTGAGCCAAGCAGGTCAAAGCTGCGGTGGCCATGAGCTTGCCACTGCACTCCAGCCTGGGTGACAGAGTAAGACTTCAACTCAAAAATAAATTTATTGTGGAAATAAGGTATTGCCAAGTTACCCGACTGCTCTCAAACTCCTGGGCTCAGGCAGTCTGGCTCCCAAAGTACTGGGATTACAGGTGTAAGCCACCATGTCTGGGCCATACTGGGTATTAAACAGTATACAGGCCAGGCTCAGTGGCTCAGCCTATAATCCCAGCACTTTGGGAGGCTGAACCAAGTGGATTTCCTGAGCTTACAGGTTCAAGACCAGTCTGGGCAACTTGGCGAGACCCCGTCTCTGCAATAAAATAAAAAATTAGTCGGGCACGGTCACTCGCACCTGTAGTTCCAGCTACGTGGAAGGCTGAGGCAGAAGGATCGCCGGAGCCCAGCAGATCAACGCTGGGGTGGCCGTGGGTGTGCCACTGCGCTCCAGCCGGGGCAACAGAGTGAGACTCCAACTAAAAAAATAATAATAAATAGCACACAGTTTGTGCTCTAATAAACGCTAACTGAGAAGTTAGGAAGATTTAGAAAATAAAAAGAACTTCATGGGAATACAAATATATTACATAAGCAAATATATGAATTGAAACAAAAAATATTTTCACCTTCACTTCAAGTAAATTTCCTATTTTTTCATAATTCTTTTCTTTTCTTTTCTTTTCTTTTTTTGAGTCAGTATCTCACTCTGTCGCCCAGGCTGGAGCACAGTGGCACGCTCACGGCTACCGCAGTCTCGATCTGCTGGGTTCAGGTGATCCTTCAGCCTCAGGCTTCCACGTAGCTGGAACTACAGGCATGCACCACTACGCCTGGCTAATTTTTTTGATTTATTGTAGACACAAGATCTTGCCAAGGTGCCCAGGCTGGTCTCGAATCTCTGAGCTCAGGTAATCCTCTCACCTCAGCCTCCTGAAGTGCTGGGATTACAGATGTGAGCCACCGTGCCCGGCTCCCCATAATTCTTTTAAGGTTTTTAGTACATGTGTTTTCTATTTTGATTTTTAAAATAGATCAGAAGCAACCATATTTAAAAACAAGAAAGCTCTAAGAGCTAGATGATTAGAAGCTTAGGTGAGAGTCTAAGATAACTCAAGATTTTAAAGGTATTTACGAGAAGTCCAAGATTTTATTTTATTTTATTTTATTTTTGAGTTGGAGTCTCACTCTGTCCCCCAGACTGGAGTGCAGTGGCCGCTCCCGGCCACCACAACCTCGACCTGCTGGACTCTGGTGCTCCTTCTGCCTTAGTCTTCCAAGTAACTGAAACTACAGGTGCACGGTACCACGCCCGGCTAATTTTTGATTTATTGTAGAGAAGAGGTCTTGCCAAGTTGCCCAGGCGGGTCTTGAACCCATGGGCTCAGGCAATCCACTCACCTCAGTCTCTCAAAGCGCGGGATTACAGGCTGAGTCACTGAGCCCGGCTGATTTTATTTTATTTATTTTTTGAGCCTGAGTCTCAGTCTGTCGCCTAGACTGGAGTGCAATAGAATGCTCACATTCTGATGTTGCAGCCTTGACCTGCTGGGCTCAGGCGATCCTTCTGCCTCAGCCTTCCAAGTAGCTGAAATTACAGGCACATACCACCATGCCCAGCTAATTTTTTTTATTTTATTGTAGATATGAGGTCTTCCCAAATTTGTCAAGCTGGTCTCGAACCACTGGGCTCAGGAAATCCTTTTGCTTCTGCCTCCCAAAGCGTTGGGATTACAGGTGTAAGCTGCCACATCTGGCTGAGATATCCAAGATTTTAAACTTGTCATTGCACTTAAATTATTTAATTTGCAACTAGAGGAAATATTTAGCATTTTCCTGACTTGACTTTTCTCTGCCATTGAATGAATTTCAGAATGGAGAGATCATCTTTAGGAACATGGGACTAGAAAGGATAACATAAATGTTGTATATACATTGGAAGTGAGCCTTTGCGTTTGTAGCTGATGAAAGTAGAATACAAGCAACCATTTGAGTGAAAAGTGTGGAAGGTTTACTTGTGGAGCAGTGATTTCATTTTATTTCCTTATAACTTCTTAATGTGAATATACAGAAAATGAGTAAAACAAATTTTGACTTAAATAATTATAAAGAGAACACCCATTTAACCACAGTCTAGGTCAGAAATAAAACACTGTCAACAATCCAGAAACTCTTTTTGTTTTTTGAATTGGAGTGTCATTCTGCTTCCCAGGCTGGAATGCAGTAACACACTGATGGCCACCGCAGCCTTGACCTGCTGGGCTTCGGCGATCCTTCCGCCTCAGCCTTTCAAGTAGCTGGAACTACGGGCATGGGCTACCACATGATTTATTGTGGAGGCGAGGTCTCGCCAAGTTGCCTGGGCTGGTCTTTTTTGAGTTGGAGTCTCACTCTTTTGCCCAGACTGGAGTGCAGTGGCTGCTCCCACCGCAGCCTCGACCTGCTGGGCTCCGGTGATCCTTCCTCTTCAGCCTTCCAAGTAACTGGAACTACAGGCACGTGCTAACATGCTCGGCTAATTTTTGATATATTGTGGAGATGAGTTCTCGCCAAGTTGCCCAGGCGGGTCTCGAACCCACATGCTCAGGCAATGCACTCACCTCAGCCTCCCAAAGGTGCGGGATTACAGGCTGAGCCACCGAGCCCAGCTTTGGGCTGGTCTTTAACCCATGGGGTCAGGCAATCCACTCATTTTGGCTTCCCAAAGTGCTAGGATTACAGGCTGAGCCACCGAGCCTGGACCAAACTCTTAGGTGTTTCTTCCCTAGTCATAAACTGCCTCTTTTCCCTAGAGGTAATCTTTTCCTTGCTTTTCTTTATAGATATCACTATGTTTGTATGTATTCCTAAATGATGCCGTATAGTTTTGCTAGTCTTTGAATTTATTTTATTTATTATTATTATTTTTTTCGGATTTATTATAGAATGAGGTCTCTCCAAGTTGACCAGGCTGTTCCCAATCTACGGGCTCAGGCAGTCCACTTTCCTCAGCCTCCCAAAGTGCTGGGATTACAGGCTGAGCCACTGAGCCCGGCCAATTTATTTTATTTTATTTATTTTTTGAGTTGGAGTCTCACTCTGTTGCCCAGACTGGAGTGCAGTGGCCGCTGCCGGCCACTGCAACCTCGACCTGCTGGGCTCCAGCGATCCTTCTGCCTCAGCCTTTTAAGTAGCTGGAACTACAGGTGCGCACTACCATGCCCAGCTAATTTTTTGATTTATTGTA
>NW_007258386.1:436820-440704 GCF_000164805.1 Carlito syrichta | reverse complement strand
CTGCGCCTGGCCTTTTTTTTTTTTTTATTTTTTTGAGTTGCAAGTCTCTGTTGCCCAGGCTGGAGTGCAGTGTCATACTCATGACTACTGTGGCCTCTTCCTGCTGGACTCAGGTGATCCTTCTGCCTCACAGCCTTTGCAAGTAGCTCAACTCCACACATGCACCACCATGCCCTGCTAATTTTTTGATTTATTGTAGAGACGAGGTCTCTCCAAGTTGCCCATGCTGATCTCCAACCCCCGGGCTCAGGCAGTCCTCTTGCCTTGCATCCCGAAGTGTTAGGATTACAGGAGTGAGCCACCGTGCATGTCTTTGAATTTTTTATGAATGATTTCACAAGTTTCTTGTGCCTTGGGCCATGGAGGAAGTATTTGCAAACATTCAAAAACAAATTCTAACTGAACTACTTTTCCATATACCTGTAGATAAAACAAAATTACTGTAAAAAAATAGCCGGACTCGGTGGCTCAGCGGCTCAGCCTGTAATCCCGCACCTTGGGAGGCTGAGGTGAGTGGATTGCCTGAGCCCGCGGGTTCGAGACCTGCCTGGGTGGCGAGACCTCATCTCTACAATAAATCAAAAAAATCAGCCAGGCGTGGCAGCGCATGCCTGTAATTCCAGCTACTCGGAAGGCTGAGGCGGAAGGATTGCTGGAGCCCAGCAAGTGAGGCTGCGGTGGCCGGGAGCGGCCACTGTACTCCAGTCTGGGCGACTGAGTGAGACTCCAACTCAAAAAAAAGAAAATGTGGAAAAATAGGTGCAGTGTTTTCTGCTTAGGGAAACTCAGACACTCATGCCCAAGGTTTCTGTTGGGGGCTGATCACTTAGGTACCTTATCTATGAATAGCACATACTGAAATTAAAGCAAACATTTTTATCTTGTTCTTAGTGGAAAAACATTCAATTTTTTCCATTAAGTGTGATATTAGCTGTAGGTTTTTTTATATAAATCCTTAATCCAGATCGTGGAAATTCCCTACTATTCTTAGTGCTGAGAGCTTTTATTGTGAGTGGCTGCTGAATTTTGGTGTTTGCTTTTTTCTGTGTCTTGAGATGATCAAAAGCCTTTTTTCCTTTATTCTGTTAATATGCCTAATTTCATTCATTGATTGATTTTCAGTTAATCAATCTGGCATTCCTGGGATAAACTCTACTTCATCATGGTATTATTTCCTATTTATATATTATGGGTTTTGATTTATTGGTATAAAAATTTTATACAATTGAAGTTTTTTCTTGAATATTAATCCAATTCACTAGTGAAACCATCTGTGCCTGTATATTTTTTGGGGGGGGATGCTTTTGATAACTAATTTAATGTTTAAATTTTTTTTTTTGAGTTGGAGTCTCACTCTGTTACCTAGGCTGGAGGGCAGTGGCACGCTCCTGGCCATCGCAGCCTCGACCTGCTGGGCTCCGGCGATCCTTCCACCTCAGCCTTCCGAGTAGCTGGAACTACAGGCGCGCACTACCATGCCCAGCTAATTTTTTGATTTATTGTAGAGATGAGGTCACGCCAAGTTGCCCAGGCGGCTCTTTATCCGTGGGCTCAGGCAATCCACTCACCTCAGCCTCCCAGAGGTACGGGATTACAGGCTGAGCCACCGAGCCTGGCTCAATTTAATTTTTAAAAGTAGACATAAGGGTTGGATTTCATTTGTTGTGTCAGTTTCTATGAGTTGGATTTTTATTTTTTATTATATTTTATTTATTTTTTATTTTTATTTATTTGAGTTGGAGTCTCACTCTGTCGCCCAGACTGGAATACAGTGGCCGCTCCTGGCCACCGCAGCCTCAACCTGCTGGGCTCCGGCGATCCTTCCGCCTCAGCCTTCCGAGTAGCCGGAATTACAGGCATGCGATATTTTTTTTTGGAATTGGAGTCTCACTCCACCACCCAGGCTGGAGTTCAGTGGCACGCTCATGGCCACCCCATGAGCGTGTTGACCTGCTGGGCTCTAGTGATCATTCTGCCTCAGCCTGCCAAGTAACCAGAACTACAGCATGCGCTACCATGCCTGACTAATTTTTGATTTATTGTTGAAACAAGATCTTACCAAGTTTCCCAGGCTGGTCTCGAACCTGTGGGCTCAGGTAATCTACTTGCCTCAGCTTCTCAAAGTGCTGAGATTATAGGCTGAGCCACCGAGCCCAGCTGAGTTGGATTTTTAAAGAAATTTGCCACTTTTATTTAAATTGAGTTTATTAGCAAAGCTCATAATATTCTTAGCCATATATTTATTTATTTAGTAGAGATGGAGTCTCGCTATGTTGCCAGGCTGGTCTTCAACTCCTGGCCTCAAGCGATCTTTCCTTCTCGTCTCCCAGAGTATGAGCCTCCTGACCCTCTTAGTCTTTTTCTTTTTTTTTTTTTTTTGAGTTGAAGTCTCACTCTGTGGTCCAGACTGGAGTGCAGTGGCACGCTCCCGGCCACCGCAGCCTCGACCTGCTGGGCTCTGGCGATCCTTCTGCCTCAGCCTTCCAAGTAGCTGGAACTACAGGCGTGCGCTACCACGCCCGGCTAATTTTTTGATTTATGGTAGAGATGAGGTCTTGCCAAGTTTCCCAGGTGGGTTTCGAACCCGTGGGTTCAGGCAATCCACTCACCTCAGCCTCTCAAAGCGTGGGATTACAGGCTGAGCCACCGAGCCTGGCTCACTATCACTTTTTTGTGTTGATCTTGTGTTTTTGAACTTTGTTGGATTCACCTTTTAGTTCTAGCAGTCTTTTTGTTTCATATATCTTTTGTTTCTCATTTCTTCCATTATTGCCTTCCCTTGTGATTTTTTTTTTTTTTTTAGTGTGCCATTTTAATTTCATCTTAATTTCCTTTTCTTTATATTTTTTAGTTATTTTCTTACTGGTTATCATAAGATTACAGTTAACTTCCTAAATGTGTAATAATTCAGTTTGTTGTAATCCCAGCACTTTGGGAGGCTGAGGCGAGTAGATTACCTAAGTCCATGGGTTCGAGACCCACACCGGCAGCTATCGAGACCTTGTGTCTACAATAAATAAAAAATTAGCTGGGTGTGGTAGCGTGTGCCTGTAGTTCCGGCTACTTGGAAGGCTGAAGTGAAAGCATCGCCAGAGCCAAGCAGGTTGAGGCTGCGGTGGCTGGGAATGTGCTACTGTACTCCAGTCTGGAAAACACAGTGAGACATCAACTCGGGGAAAAAAAAATCAGTTTGAACTGATACCAATTTAGCATTGTTAGTATATATATATATATTTTTTTTTTCATTAATCAGTATTTTTTATTATGGTTTTGTGGGGTACAGTTAAGGGTTAGGTGTACAATGACGTTTCATTCAGGCACCCTGTAGATAAGAAGTGTTTTCCCATCCCCTGACAGATATTTGCTACTGTTAATCCCATCCCCCTCCCCCCCATAGTTTCCCAGTACCATCCGTCATTTTCTCATAGTATTGCATTGGATGTTCAAGGTCCATTATATGAGTGAGAACATGTGATATTCGGATTTTTGTTTTTGTGAGAGGTCACTCAGTATTATAGACTCTAGTTCCATCCAGGTTGCAGCGAAATTCATGATTTTGTTCTTTTTTATGGCTGCGTAGTATTCCATCGTGTATATGTACCACATTTTTTTAATCCAGTCCTCTTTTGATGGGCAGCATGGTTGTTTCCAGGTTCTTGCTATTGTGAACAATGCTGCGATAAACATACGTGTGCAGGTATCTTTTTTATAGAGTGATTTGTGTTCTTCAGGGTATATTCCCAGTAGGGGGATTGCGGGGACATATGGAAGGTCAATTTTTAGAGCTTTTAGGAATCGCCACACTGCTTTCCACAGAGGTTGCACTAGTTTACACTCCCACCAACAGTGTAGAAGTGTTCCCTTTTCACCACACCCTCTCCAGC
>NW_007258386.1:424615-435715 GCF_000164805.1 Carlito syrichta | reverse complement strand
AAGGCTTTTATCAATGTAAGGAGGCCTTTGACAGATTCTCTTGGGTTTTCAAGGTACACCATCCGTTAGTATATATTAACTCTGCTCCTTCCCAGCTTTGTACTCCTCATGTTGTTTGTATCACAAATTACATTTTCATGCATTGTGTCCATTAGCATACATTTATAATTACTGTTTATGCATTTACCTTTGTAAATGCATAAAACAGTAATTATACTCATGTAGGAAACAAAAAGAGGAGTTAGGAATCATGTAGGAAACAAAAAGAGGAGTTAGACACCAAAATCAATAGTTGTATTTCAGGCAGGACAGAGGTAATGTTTGCTAATAGCATACAGTGGGTTTGAAATGTCCCATCTTTGTGGTCTACCAAATGCAGAATGTCATTATAAAAATCAATGGGGTAGACTTACAAATGTTTAATTGTAAAGCTTACGTTATGTGTGTGCTTCCACAATTAAAACAACTCACTGAGGTCTTTGAAATAGACAAAAAAAGTTTTAAGTTGATTGTGGACACCTTATTTAGCTTAGTAATTTAAAACTTTCTAGAAACTGACTCTGATTTTGAGGACATGAAATAAAAACTGCAAAATTCTGCGTGAAGACTCATAATCTGAAACTAAAAAGGAAGCTTGGCTGTTTGGAATAATTCTGTTTCAGCAATATTACTGGCATGTGTATTATCTAGGCTGTTGATTTTTCAAGGGAGTCAGGTCTCAATAGCTCTGTGGGTTTCTGTGAGGAAAGCCTATACTGATGGCAGAAAGGGAAGTGGGGGAGATAGAAAAACTTGCATTAGCTGTCAAAGTGGTGGTGTGTGTGAATGTCAGGGAGTTTCCTTGAGGGAACCAGGAGAAATTCAGAAACTAGGAGGCAGAATTTTGTTTCATCCAATTATAAATCCAGCTCCTGATATATTTTATTAGTATCATTTGCCCCCTTAACAAAAACTGAAGTGTTTTGCGTAGTGAAAACATAGTATAAAACTGAATTCTTCATTTTTATTTTTATTTTGAGTTGCAGTCTCACTCTGTCACCCAGACGGGAGTGCAGTGGCCGCTCCCGGCCACCGCAGCCTCGCCTGCTGGGCTCCGGCGATCCTTCCGCCTCAGCCTTCCAAGTAGCTGGAACTACAGGCACGCGCTACCACGCCCGCTAATTTTTTGATTTATTGTAGAGATGAGGTCTTACTAAGTTGCCCGGGCAGGTCTCAAACCCACGGGCTCAGGCAGTCCACTCACCTCAGCCTCCCAAAGCACGGAGTTACAGGCTGAGCCACCGAGCCCGGCCTCATTTATTCTTTAATTTCCCCAGTACCAGTTCATTATTTTTATGGCTGGAGGTTTTTTGGGTCACTTAGATGATAGTGATATGAATTTGGTTTGCAAATCTACATGAGATTCGGCTACTTTATAGTTGCAACTCCTCAGGGATAATTTTTGGTTACTAGTTTGTTCTTTTTTTCCGTTGCCATTTTCAGTGCCAAGGCGGCTTTTCTTGCAGTCCCTTTGGGATGAAAGTGCTGTGTGGGTTCAATTTAAAGTGGCCTTTCAGGCTCCCAGCTTCATAGGAGCCTTTTTTTTTATAGCAGTCCTGAGCTTTGTAACCTTCTTCTGTACTGTTGCTCTTTATGAGGTTGAAAAATGATTTTTGAATTCACCAGATTTGGCAAATGCCACTGGGCAAAGCAACTTCTGTACTCTGCTTACCTGTTTGGCCTGTTGATACTTTCATCTGGATTTTGGCCTTTATTTTTTTACTGCTCTTGTCAGTTCTTTTACCTTTCTTAGGAGACATCTTGTATATTTTACTCAGCGTTTTTAATTCTTTGAAGCTGGAGTGTTAGTCTGGAAACTTATCCCAGTATTTTTTTTTTAAGTATCATTTTAGGTTTTGGAGGCAATGGATATCAAATGTGGGTCTCTTTAATCTATCTTTAATCAGAAATCTGGACAGAATTTAAAAGCAGTTGATTTTACTAAAAGTAAAACTCATTCATTTCATAAGCTGAAATAATGTATTATATTGGATCACCCCCAGTCAATTTCTGGAGAGCATGTGTTATGGAAAGAGCCCTGGGCTAGTAGCTGATAGATGTGTCCTAGTACTTATGTAATCTTGTGGGAAGACACTTAACCTGTGTTCCCCTTTTTGGGAATGTGTTCCTTTCCTTACTGATCCCATGGAGTATTTGTGAGGTTTTAAAGGCGTGAGCTACTACTCCTGGCATGAGCTTTCCTTCCTTCCTTCCTTCCTTCCTTCCATCCATCCATCTGTCTATCTAAAAGATTTAGGGTACATTTCAGGGTTAGGTATACAAATGTTGATTATGCAGGTACCCTTGTTGATGAGATGTGCTCCTCCTTCCCCCTAGCAGTTTCCCTCAACTGAGCTTTTCTTAATATAACTATAAAAATGATCAGACTTGGTGGTTCATGCCTGTACTTCCAGAACTTTGAGAGACCAAGGTGGCAGATTGCTTGAACCTTAGAGTTCAAGACCAACCTGGTCAGTAAAGTGAGACATTATTTCTACAAAAAAATAAAAAAATTAATCAGGTTTGGTGGTGTGTGCCTGTAGTTCCAGCTATTTGGGAGGCTGAGGTGGAAGGATCGTTTGAACCGACGAGGTTGAGGCTGCGGTGAACTGTGAGTATGCCACTGCACTCCAGCTTGGGCAACAGAGTGAGACCTCAACTCAGACAAAAAAACAAAAAACAAAATGTAAAGTACTGACTTACTTTAAAGCAGCTATCAGAGCTTACCTTGTTTTTTGGTTATTTTTTTTTAGTCAGAGTCTCAGTTTGTCACCCCGTTTGGATGGAGTGATAATGGCACAACCCAGCTCACTGTAGCGTTGACCTCCTGGGCTCTGGTGATCCTCCCGCCTCAGCCTGCTGAGTAGGTCTATAGGTCTATAGGCACATGCCACCATGCCCAGCTCATTTTTGTATTTTTTGTAGAGATAAGGTCTCGCTATGTTGTCTTGGCTAGTCTTGAACTTCTGGGCTCAAGCCATTCTTCCTTCCACCTTGGCCTCCCAGAGTGCTGGGATATAGTCTCGAGTTACCATGTCTGGCCAGAACTTATTGAAATGATTATGACTTTTTTTTTTTTTTTTTACAATCATCTTTCAATTTTATTTATTTTTGAGTCAGTCTCACTCTGTCACACTTTTTTTTTTTTTTTTTGAGTTGGACACTAAGGTCGCTGCAGCCTCAACCTCCTGGGCTCAGGTGATCCTTCTGCCTCAGCCTTCCAGGTAGCTGGACCTACAGGCATGCACTACCATATCTGGCTAATTTTTTTTGTTTTGTTTGTTTGAATTTATTTATTTTTTGGGTTGGAGTCTCACTCTGTCACCCAGACTGTAGTGCAATGGCCGCTCCCGGCCACCGCAGCCTTGACCTGCTGCACTCTGGCGATCCTACCACCTCAGCCTTCCAAGTAGCTGGAACTACAGGCGCGCGCTACCACGCCTGGCTGATTTTTTGATTTATTGTAGAGATGAGGTCTTGTCAAGTTGCCCAGGCGGGTCTCGAACCCACGAGCTCAGGCAGCCCACTCACCTCGGCCTCCCAAAGTGCTGGGATTGCAGGCTGAGCCACCGAGCCTGACCTGTTTGAATTTATTGTAGAAATGAAGTCTCGCCAAATTGCCCAGGCTCGCCAAATTGCCCAGTCTTGGCCAAATTGCCCAGGCCAAATTACCCGTGGGCTCAGGCAATCCTTTCATCTTGGCCTCCTCAAGTGCTGGGATTATAGGCATGAGCCACTGCGCTCATCCGACTCTTAAGGAAATGCTTTGAGGACAAGAATATCTTTAGTTTGAAAAGTTTTTGAAATTTATTTTGAAATTGTCACGGGAACTTACATCAGATTTTTTTTTGTGTGTTTTTGGTTTAATACATATAAATACTTTGAGAATAAGATATGTTGTCAAAGCCAGCTCTAACAAATGAGGTGGTATGTTTCAACCGTGTAGTACTATTTTGGAACATTTCAGATGAGTCACAGTCCATAGACTATCTCTCTCTGACACTTTGGAACTTCTCTCCAACAAGTGTGACTGACTTTATGGCAGGCAGTCTCATGAACTGGGTCAGTCTGGCATAATGCAAAGAGTGGGAGTTAAAGGACTGTCACTTTGTCAATCTATTTTCTTCATTTGATTAAATAAAACATTTGGAACATGGAATTAGTAAGAAGAGGCTTACAGGTGTCAGAAAAGGAATTGGACCTGATTGTTGGCTATATCATTGTTACCGGGGAAGGGGGTGCTCCTTGTGGTGTGTAATAGGTTGATGATGGGTTCTTGTGTTCATGTTTGGAATGAATTCACAAACAGGCACACAGAGAAGGGGGATAAGCAGGTACCTTTATTAAGCAAAGATAAGCAGGTACCTTTATCAAGAGAGGAGAGCGGCAGAAACAGCCTATAGAAAGTTGCTGCCAATGTACGCAATTATTGTTGAGCCAACACTTTTATTCTTAGGGGTACTGAGGAGCGGGTTTTGGGGTTGGCTTTTCCTAGATTTAGGTGGTATTAGGGCTGAGTCTCTGTTAGTTGTCCCTCATGTCGGGCAGGGAGTTTCATTATAGGTTCATACTGGTACTGTCATGGCATCAGATACGTGTTGGGAAGTTCCCCTAGGGTAATTTTTTTTTTTTTTTGAGTTGGATTCTCACTCTGTCGCCCAGACTGGAGTGCAGTGGCCGCTCCCGGCCACCACAGCCTCAACCTGCTGGGCTCCGGCGATCCTTCCTCCTCAGCCTTCCAAGTAGCTGGAACTACACGCGCACACTACCACGCCCAGCTAATTTTTGATTTATTGTAGAGATGAGGTCTCGCCAAGTTGCCCAGGTGGGTCTGGAATCCCCGGGCTCAGGAAATCCACTCACCTCAGCCTCCCCAAGCGAGGTATTACAGGCTGAGCCACCGAGCCCGACTCCCTAGGGTAATTTTATGCTAATAGTATTACAGTAAAGGTTTATGGTTATCTTAGGTCAACCTTGGCTATTTCTCTTTTGTTCTTGTTGTTGAATTGTAATCTCACTGTGTTGCCCAGGATGGAATGCAGTGACACAATTATAGCTTACCACAGCCTTGACCTCCTGGGCTTAGGTGGTCCTTCTGCCTCAGCCTTCCTAGTAACTGGAACTACAGGTGCATGTCATCACACTGGGGTAATTTTTCTGATTTATTGTATAGACAGGTTCTCGCCAAGTTGCCAAGGCCGAACCCTTGGGCTCAGGCAATTCTCTCGCCTTGACCTCCCAAAGTGCTGGGATTACAGTCTGAAGCCCCTGTGCTCAGCATTCTTGTCTATTAAAGCACATGCTCCAAGGGTCTTTAAGCTAGTTCCTGCTTTGGTGGTCAGCTGGCCCACAAGCATCCTGGGTAGGCAGGCTACAGTGCTGCAGGTGTATCTGATAAGAGTCTAACAGGTAGATAGGTGTGAAATTTCTTACAGCTAGGCAGCTTGCTTGTATGCATGGTGCTGTACCAGCTGCTGCAGGTATCAGTGAGCTTGGAACTTTTCTTTCTTTCTTTTTTTTTTTTTTTTTTTTGAGTTGGAGTCTCACTCTTTCATCCAAACTGGAGTGCAGTGGCCACTCTCGGCCACTGCAGCCTCGATCTGCTGGGCTCCGGCAATCCTTCGCCTCAGCCTTCCAAGTAGCTGGAACTACAGGCACGCGCTACCACGCCCGGCTAATTTTTTGATTTATTGTAGAGATGAGGTCTCGCCAAGTTGCCCAGGTGGGTCTGGAATCCACGGGCTCAGGCAATCCACTCCACGTCAGCCTCCCAAAGCACGGGATTACAGTCTGAGCCACTGAGTCCGGCTGAGCTTGGAACTTTGCTACAGTCTTAAAGTTTTCCTAGTTTAACCTGCCTACTCTATCATTATTAGTCCTTGGAGAGTACCTGCAACAGCTGAGAAGAGGGATGGGAAGAGTAAACGGGGAGGTCAGAGAGGAATCTGTTTTCTTCATTGTCTTCAAGTTTCACTTTAGCGTTTTTTCCCTAAAAGCCTTCTTTCCAAGCTTTCTTTGCCACAGCTTCTGAAAGTTTGCTGTGGCAAAGAAACATTAGAAGTAACTACTGAATTGGGTGAACTTTATGATCCCTCTAACTTCGACTATTTTATGATCCGTATCTGAGAATGCTATTGTTTGCCAAAATGATGCTACTTCTAGACCTTTCTGGAATGGGTGATGGAGAAAACTAAGAGTAGCCGATGTTCTGGGAGGCAGGAACAAAAGGACTTATGGGGAAGAATCACCAGTCTTAGTCACTTGAGAAGTTGTAAGTGTCTGTGGGATCCAATGTAGCAGGGAGGTAGTGGCTGTAGAGACTTTATACTGAAGCATGGGTCTCTTTAGAACAAGGAGATCAAATTTTGGAAAACTGACTTTGATGCAATACCATTATGTGCCATATCATGTATCTTCACATTTCACTAGTTGTCTTAAAAATGTCCTTTATAAAATCCAAACCAGTTGGGCATGGTGGCTCATGCCTGTAATCCCAGCACTTTGGGAGGCGGAGGCAAGAGGATTGCTTGCCTGAGCTCATTGTTTGAGACCAGCTTGTGCAGCTTGGTGAGACTTCATCTCTACAATAGATTTAAAAATAAATTAGCTGGGTGTGGTGGCGATTTCCAGCTACTTGGAAGGCTGAGGCAGAAGAATCACCTGAGCCCAGCAGGTACAGGCTGCGGTGGCCATGAATGTGCCACTGCAGTGGGTGACAAAGTGATAATTTGTCTCAAAAAAAAAAAGATCCAAACCAGGATTACACAATTAGGTATGTATCTTCCATCATAATTAATATTAAATAATACAGCTTATCTTTCTTTCATGAATTTTTTTCTTTTTTTTTTTTGAATTGGGAGTGTCACTCTTGTCACTCACGGCTACTGAAGCCTCGAATTGTCAGGCTTAGGTGAGCCTTCTGAGTAGCTGGGACTACAGGTGTGTACCATCATACCCGGCTATTTTTGATTTATTGTAGAGATGAGGTCTTGTCAAGTTGCCCAGGCTGATCTTGAACCCCTGGGCTCAGCCAATCCTTTTGCCTCCACTTCTCAAAGTACTCTGATTATAGGTGTGAGCCATCACACTTGGCTTCATGACATATTTTTGAAGCATGCAAGCAAACATAAAATTCTACTATGTTAGTGCTTGTAGTTGTAATGGGTTCACTTTCATTGCTATTTGGTAAATTTTTTCTTTTTCTTTTTCTTTTTTTTGAGTTGGAGTCTCACTCTGTTTCCCAGACTGGAGTGCAGTGGCTGCTCCCAGCCACTGCATCCTTAACATGCTAGGTGGGGCTCCGGCGATCCTTCCGCCTCAGCCTTCCAAGTAGCTGGAACTACAGGTGCGCGCTACCACACTCGGCTAATTTTTTGATTTATATGTAGAGATGAGTTCTCGCCAAATTGCCCAGGTGGGTCTTGAACCCGCGGGCTCAGGCAATTCACTCACCTCAGCCTCCCAAAGCGCGGGATTGCAGGTTGAGCCACCGAACCTGGCTGTAAATTTTTTCTTAAGGGACAGTTGGTAAATATTTTAGTCTTGTAGGCCATGTGGACTCTGTCACAGCTACTTAATGTAGCATGACCATATAGAATGCATAAATGGGTCATTGCTTTGTTAAACTCTGGTGTGGCTGTGTGGCTCTCTGAGCTATGGCTGCCATATTTTTTGGCCTTGGCCCCCTCCTCTGCCTTGGGGAGGTGAATCTCCCCTCTTTCTCTAATTTACTTTCCAAATAAACTATATTTTCGAATCTTTTTTTTTTTTTTTTTTGAGTTGGATTCTCACTCTCTTTCCCAGGCTGAAGTGCAGTGGCACACTCATGGCCACCCCAGCATTGACCCGCTGGAGTCTCGTGATCTTCCACCTCAGCCTTCCAAATAGCTGTAACTACAGGTGTGCACTACCAGGCCTGGCTAATTTTTTCTGATTTATTGTAGAGACGAGGTCTCGCCAAGTTGCCCGGGCTGGTCTCGAATGCTTGGGTTCAGGCAGCTCACTTGTCTCGGCCTCCCAAAGTGCTGGGATTACAGGCTGAGCCACAGAGCCCAGCCCAGAAATATTTTTACAGTTATGTTCTCCCACTTGATGGTTTGTATTTTATTTTTTTTAGTTGAAATCTCACTCTGTCGCCCAGGCTGGAGTGCAGTGGCACACTCCCGGCCACCGCAGCCTCGACCTGCTGGGCTCAAGTGATCCTTTCGCCTCAGCCTTCCAAGTAGCTAGAACTACAGGTGTGCTCTACCATGCCTAGCTAATTTTTGATTTATTGTAGAGACGAGGTCTCGCCAAGTTGCCTGGGTGGGTCTCGAACCCGCAGGCTTAGGCAGTCCACTTACCTGGCCTCCCAAAGTGCTGGGTTTGCAGGCTGAGCGGCTGATAGTTTGTATTTTTACTCTCACTATAATGTCGTTTGATGAACCAGAGGTTCTTTCTTAATTGCAATAAAGAGCAGGAAATAGTAAATTTTTTCTGTGAAGGGCCAGAGTTTTTGGGCTTTTTTGATCACACGGTCTTTTTTTTTTTTGTGTGCTGGAGTCTCACTCCGTCATCCAGACTGGAGTACAATGGCTGCTCCCGGCCACCACAGCCTTGACCTGCTGGGCTCTGGCGATCCTTCCACCTCAGCCTTCCGAGTAGCTGGAACTATAGGCACGCGCTACCACGCCTGGCTAATTTTTTTGATTTATTGTAGAGATGAGGTCTCACCAAGTTGCCCAGGCAGGTCTCGAACCCGCGGACTCAGGCAATTCACTCACCTGGGTCTCCCAAAGCGCAGGAATACAGGCTGAGCCACCCGAGCCCGGCGATCACATGGTCTTTGTTGAGATTACTCAACCTTTGCTGCTGTTGTGTGAAAGTAACCACAGAAAACACTAAGTTGAATGAGTATGACTTTGTTTCAGTAAAACTTTATCTGCAGAAACAGGCATAGTCTGCATTTGACATGGGCCATAGTTTGCCAATTACTAATATAGAGCAATTTATAAAACTTTTTCTTTAGCTATTTTTAATTTTTTTGATAGAAACGGTCTTGTAGGCCGGGCTCGGTGACTCAGCCTGTAATCCCAGCACTTTGAGAGGCCGAGGCGAGTTGATTACCTGAGGCCATGGGTTCAAGATCAACCTGGGCAACTTGGCAATACCTTGTCTCTACAATAAATAAAAAATTAGCTGGGCATGGTAATGTGCACCTGTAGTTTCAGCTACTTGGAAGACTGAGGCAGAAGGATCTCCAGAGCCCAGCAGGTCGAGGTTGTGGTGGCCGTGAGTATGCCACTGCACTCCAGCCTGGGCGACAGAGTGAGACTCCAACTCAAAAAAAAAAAAAAAAAGGAAAGAAATGGTCTTGCTGTATTGTCCAGGCTGGTTTTGAACTCCTTGCCTCAAGCGCTTCTCCTTTCTTGGCCTTCCAAAGTGCTGGGATTACAGTAGTGAACCTCTGCACTGCCAAAAATTTTTTGTTGTGAATGCTTTCTGTGTGCTTTATAGAAATCTTTGCCTCTCTAAAGTCATGCATCTATTGTAGTATATTTTCTTCTAGAAGGTTTATTGGTTTACCTTTCCCATTTATAAACTATAATGCATTTGGATTGATTATTACGTGAGTGTAGGAGTCAGAATGTTTTAAAAATGTTGATGTTCTGCTGTGGTCTATATTATTATATGTAATATTTTTGCTATCCTTTACTTCTAAAGTGTTCTCTAATTTCCATTTTGATATCTTCGTTGACTCTTGCATTGTTTCAAAAGATGAGTGAAATGATTTATTATTTGTTATTAAATTTCTATTTTTATTGAATTAAGTCAAAGAATTTTTTTTTTTTTTTTTGAGTTGGAGTCTCAGTCGCCTCAACCTGCTGGGCTCTAGCGATCCTTCAGCCTCAGCCTTCCAAGTAGCTGGAACTACAGGCACGCGCTACCATACCCAGCTAATATTTTATTTATTGTAGAGATGAAGTCTCACCAAGTTGCCCAGGTGGGTCTCGAACCCGCGGGCTTAGGCAATTCACTCACCTCGGTCTTCCAAAGTGCAGGATTACAGGCTGAGCCACCAATCCCGGCCATCAAAGATGTTTTAATATAAATTTATTTGTAACTTGTTGAGATTATTGATATTGAGAAGTCCATCAGTCTAATTGTTGGGGGGTTTTTTTTGTTTTTGTTTTTTTGAGTTGGAGTCTCACTCTGTCACCCAGCCTGGAGGGCAGTAGCATGCTCCTGGCCACCGCAGGTTCAACTGCTGGGCTCAGGCAATCCATCCTCCTCAGTCTTCCAAGTAGCTGGAACTACTGGCACGTGCCACCATGCTCGATTACTTTTTTTTAAATTTTTTTTTTCTGAGTTGGAGTCTCACTCTGTCACCCAAGACTAGAGTGCAGTGGCCGCTCCCAGCCACCACAACCTCGACCTGCTTGGTTCCAGTGATCCTTTCGCCTCAGCCTTCCAAGTAACTGGAACTACAGGGGCACGCTACCACGCCTGGCTAATTTTTTTTGATTTATTGTAGAAATGAGGTCTCACTAAGTTGCCTGGGCGGTCTCGAACCCGCGAGCTCAGGCAATTCACTCACCTCAGCCTCCCAAAGCATGGGATTATAGGCTGAGCCACCGATCCTAGCCTGCTTTTTTGATTTATTATAGAGATGAGGTCTCACCAAGTTGCCCAGGCTGGTCTGAAACCTGCAGGCTCAGGCAATCTTCTCACCTCGGGCTCCCAAAGTGCTGAGATTATAGGTGTGAGCCATTGTGCCTGGCAATTGTTGGTTTTTTTAATATTCTTTTTTCTGTTTGCTTTTAATATTCTGTTTTTGCTATTATGTAATGTGTTTCTTTTTTTTGAGTTGGAGTCTCACTCTGTCGCCCAGACTGGAGTTCAGTGGCCGCTCCCGGCCACCACAGCCTCGACCTGCTGGGCTCCAGTGATCCTTCCGCCTCAGCCTTCCGAGTAGCCAGAATTACAGGCACGTGCTACCACGCCCGGCTGATTTTTTTTCTTTATTGTAGAGATGAGGTCTCGCCAAGTTGCCCAGGCGGGTCTCGAACCCACCGGCTCAGG
>NW_007258386.1:418497-424595 GCF_000164805.1 Carlito syrichta | reverse complement strand
CTCAGGCAATCCACTCACCTCAGCCTCCCAAAGCGCTGGGATTACAGGCTGAGCCACCGAGCCGGCTTAGATGTGTTTCTTAAAGAAGATGATTTATGTCCTTTTCAAGTTCCAGAAAATGTTAACTGTGCTTCAACACATAGTTGTCTAGTCTCCTGTATAAGCTGACATTTGTACTTTTTTATTTTCATTGAATGTTATTTGTTGTGGGAGTTGCATGCATATATTTTTTAAGTTTTCTCATTTTTATTAACTTTAATAATTTTTGCATTACTGATTGTTCAAGCATATTTTTTTCTATCATCTCAACACTTTAGGGTTCTCACTTTGATATTTTGATATTTTGTCTGTTGATGGTTACTTCATTGCTTTGTTTCTTTGTATGTCCGAATTTTGGAAATTCGTTTGTGTGTTTGAAATTTGGTTATCTTGTTGACCTGGGCGGAGAGTTAACTCTTTAAGGCCTCTCAGAGGACCTGCCAAATTTAGAATACATTCTTTTATTTTTTTTTGAGTTGGAATCTCACTCTGTCACCCAGACTGGAGTGCAGTGGCTGCTCCCGGCCATCGCAGCCTCGACCTGCTGGGCTCCGGTGGTCCTTCCGCCTCAGCCTTCCAAGTAGCTGGAACTACAGGCGTGTACTACCACGCCCGGCTAATTTTTTATTTATTGTAGAGATGAGGTCTTGCCAAGTCGCGTACTACCATGCCCGGCTAATTTTTTATTTATTGTCTAGATGAGGTCTTGCCAAGTTACCGGCACGGGTCTTGAACCCGTGGGGTCAGGCAGTTCACTCACCTCGGCCTCCCAAAGTGCCCGATTACAGGCTGAGCCACCGAGCTCAGTCTTTTTTTTTTTTTTTTTTTTTGAGTTGGAGTCTCACTCTGTCCCCTAGGCTGGAGTGCAGTGGCACACTCATGGCCACCCCATTGTCGACCTGCTGGGCTCTGGCGATCCTTCCACCTCAGCCTTCCAAGTAGCCAGAACTACAGGCCCTTGCTACCACAACTGGCTAATTTTTGATTTATTGTAGAGACCAGGTTTCTCTAAGTTGCCTGTGCTGCTCTCGAACCCGCGGACTCAGGCAATCTGCTTTCCTTGGCCTCCCAAAGTGCTGGGGTTACAGGCTGAGGCACTGAGTTTGGCCTAGAATAAATTCTTATGTTAATTTAAACTAAGTGATTAGTGTTCCTAGACTAAGTGGTTAGTGTTAAGTTCCAAATCCAAATTATGTTCAGATGGAAGCTTTTTTCCCTTTTTACTGATTGGTGTGCAGATATCTTTTTTCCAGCCCATTTTTTTCTCTGATAGCTCCACCTTTTGAGACCTTTCTTTTATATGTATGTTTGGTGAATGCTTGCTTTAGTTCTGTCACTTTCCCTTGCTTTGGTCTAAGTTCTTATTTCTTGTTCTTGCATAGACAGTAAAATACTCACACTTAATGTTATCAAAATTGATATTACTGTCAAGGTAGAAGGATTACTGAGGCAGGAGTTCCAGACCAGCCTAGGCGACAACAACAACAAAAAGAGACCCTGACTCTACAAGGGAAAAAAAAAGAGTAGCCAGACATGGTGATTGGGTGCCTGTGGTCCCAGCTAGCTACTCAGGAAGCTAAGGTGGGAGGATGGCTTGAGCCCAGGAGTTTGAATCTGCTGTGAGCTATGGTCGTGCCACTGTACTCCAGCTTGGACAACAGAGCCAGATCCTATCGCGAAAAAAAAATGAAGATTGACATTTTTTGTCTGTTTTTATTCTCCTGATTATTCCTATACCCATCTGACCCTAGACTTGCATTATTTTACCTCACAAGATTACTGCGTGACCACCCCCCTTGATATTTGCACCTGGGGATATTTTTTTTATTGGAATTCAGCTGCCCATTTAAAATAATGTCTGTTAAGACCGGGCTCGGTGGCTCAGCCTGTAATCCCAGCACTTTGGGAGGCCGAGGTGAGTGAATTGCCTGAGCCCGCGGGTTCGAGACTCGCCTGGGCAACTTGACGAAACCTCATCTCTACAACAAATCAAAAAATTAGCCGGGCATGGTAGCGCACGCCTGTAGTTCCAGCTACTTGTAAGGCTGAGGCGGAAGGATTGCCGGAGCCCAGCAGGTCGAGGCTGCGGTGGCTGGAAGCGGCCCCTGCACTCCAATCTGGGCGACAGAGTGAGACTCCAACTCAAAAAAATAAATAAATAAAAATGATAAAATAATGTCTTTTATTTATGTAACATTAGTAGGTGTTTTTAGTGATAGGAATTTATGGTTATTTAGTCTGCCATATTGCTGGTGGTAGCAGCACTTATCTGTCAAATGGAGTGAAAAAGTCAACTTCATAGGATTGTTGAGAGGAGTAAATGAAGTAATTTGTGATTAGTGCCTCATGATAAGTTTTCTGCTTGTTAGATAAAACTAACTCCAAAGTAGGTAAAATACATAAAGAAATTTATGGAATAGTTGACTTTTGTCTTACTTTGTGAGGCAAAAGGATTCTGGAATCTAAATGATTTGTTTTTCTTCCCTCGATAATTTTTAACATTTGATTATAAGTGCGGTTTTCTGTGAACTTTTTTGGTTTCTTGGAGTCATTCTCTGCTTCTTTGTTTACTTCTTCATATCTATTTTTTGGCACATTTATTTATTGGTCAATAGATCTAAATATGGTATTATAAATGTTTATACTCTACCCATAAAAGCACATACCATTCTGTTCCTCATCACCAATTGTTAGCACTACTTTGTCTTTAATGACTAAATCAAAGGAATAAAGAAATAAGGACACTATGGAAGATATTTAGAACATTTTTATGTATTGTAGTAGATATATCTTTATTAACTTTCATTGAGCTCAGTAGAATTTTACATGGACTATAAATAGGTAGGGTGATACCACTTATATATACCCAGAATAAGATTAGGTTAAATTTCCAATTTAGTTAGCCAAGGATAGACCAGTTTTTAAAAGCAACTGGGTCACACAGCTGGAAATAGAGGCAGCTTGTTAGAACTGTCCTTGACTCCCAGAGAGACGAATTGGAGGGTGCACCTGTTGAGATACTCATGTAAGGCAGCATCTTGCTCTGGAAAGCTGTTTTTGTTACCCTGTTGACTTTTTCTTCTTTGACTTTTTCAGTACTAATAAAAAATAATTTACTCTAACATTCTGTGCTTTGCCTTTAGACAGTGTATAAGAACATGAGGGGTTTTTTTTTGAATGACAGTCATGGTGAGTTAGGGCAGGGCCTCTTCTGCATGGGGATGGTGGGCCAGGTGGGTGTGAGGGGGTTGGAGAGGTACAGTCAGGAAGCAGTGGTATCCTTGAGAAGTCTCTTGTCTCTCTCCCTCTTTCCATTCCCTGATTCTGTATACCACTTTTTTATACGGTTGATTCTGATACTGAGCTTGTTTGAGAACCATAATCCCAAATCCATTTCCATGAAAGCTCTAAGAATCTTTGATATGTGGAGAGTCCTCTCCCCTGCCCTCTTTTTTTATTCTGCCACATTTTTAGGAATGCTTTTCCTATTGCACTTCTTTACTGGAATCTATACCTTTGACAGGTTCATGAGTCTTCCTGTATGCTTTTATTCAGATCTTACCACTGGAAAATTGAAGGTCTGTTTTCTGCTTGATCCTAATCATCTGTTCCGATAGTGGTTGGATAGAAGGTATTTTGTCTGTCTTAAGCATGTATAGGCTATGATTTCATTTTTCTGATTTAAAATCTGTTGAGAAATTGACCTTTAATCTTTTCTGAGAAAGCAGGATTTGTTGAGAAGACAGAAAGGTTTCCACAGTGGGAGGGGACCTGAAGGGGTTGCCCGGCCGTAATCTTAAATTATATATATAGATGCTTTATTGTTCTGTTCTGCTCAGTATGTATGTCTAAGCAGCAATGAAGCTAACTTATTTTTAAAATTTTCATTTTAAACTGGGCGTGGTAGCTCACATCTGTAATCCCAGCTCTTTGGGAGGATTGCCTGAGCTCAGGAGTTCAAGACCAGTGTGAGCAACATGACGAGACTTCGTGTCTACACTAAATCAAAAAATTAGCTGATCATGTTGGCGCATGCCTTTAGTTCCAGCTACTTGGAAGATTGGAAGATTGAGGGATCCCTGAGCCCAGCGGATCGTGGCTGCGGTGGCCGTGAGCGTGCCATTGCACTGCAGCCTGGGCAACAGAATGAGAATCTGATTCAGAAAAAAAATTTTCTTAAATTTTATTTTAGAGATGAGATCTTTGTTGCCTAGGCTGGAGTGTTGTGGCATGGTCATAGCTAGCTGGCAGCCTCAAACTCCTGGGTTGAAGCAATCTTCCTCAGCCTCCTAAGTAGCTAAGACTACAGACATGGGTAACCCTTTTGGGTCCCCTCCCACTGTGGGAGCTTTTCTGTTCTCTCAATAAATCCTGCTTTCTCACTTAAAAAAAAAAAAAAAAAAAAAAGACTACAACATGTGCTACCACTTACATCCTCTAATAACACTTCATCCTATTCAGCCTCATTGATGCTCAATTTAAGTTTTCACTTCCATAATGTGGAAGTTACCCAGCATTTGATTTAATTTGAGCTATATATGTATTTTTTTGGAGTTGGAGTCTCACTCTATGGCTCAGGCTGGAGTGCCGTGGCATACTCACGGTCACCCCAGCGCTGACCTGCTGGTCTCCGGCAATCCTTCAGTCTCAGTCTTCCAAGTAGCAGAAACTACAGGCATGCGCTATCACACCCGGCTAATTTTTGACTTATTATAGAGATGAAGTCTTGTCAAGGTGCCCAGGGTGGTCTCGAATCCACAGACTCAGGCAGTCCATTCGCCCCAGCCTCCCGAAGTGCTAGGAATACAGGCTGAGCTACTGAGCCCGGCCTGAGCTATATTTTATAATCCATAAAGTGTAAATCTTTTAAATTGTGGCACAGATTATAGCTATAAGTTAAATATAGTTTAATATAGTCATACCATGTTTAGTGGCCATTAAAATATTATAATAACATTATAATTTTTTAAAATTTAAAGTGAAGAATGTAAATGGGGAAAGAATCAGATATGCTAGTTTTTCTTATTCTACACCAAAACCGTATTGTTAGAAGTTATGTGTATAACAAATTTTATGTTTTAAAAATCGGATTTTTAAATTTACAAGTGGTCTGGGCTCCGACGATCCTTCCGCCTCAGCAGGTCGAGACTGTGGTGACCAGGAATGTGCCACTGCACTCCAGTCTGGGCGACAGAGTGAGACTCCAACTCAAAAAAAAATAAAAACAAATAAGTGGAATTTCTAGTATATCACTATTTTGTCCACTAGTGTTTCACTTTGAGGCATTTTGATATCTTTCATAAATCTTGCTTTTCACAGACTATTTTCAAGTAATATGGTAGTAGGATTTAAAAGGAAATTTTAAAATCTTCCTTTGGAATTTATATACCTCAGTTTATTCAAGAAAGCAAGGAGGTTATTAAGTTGGTACTTGTTTAGATCTTTGAGTTTATGTAACTGAATTCAGAAGTGAATACATTTGTCAGAACTTTTATTTTTCTCATCTTTAATTTGTGTCACCTTTAGGCAAAATGTTTCATGGACTTCAAAGCTGGAGGCACTTTGTGTCACATTCTTGGGGCTGCTTACAAGTATAAAAATGAACAGGGATGGTAAGTTTTTGTATTTATTTGCATGTTTTGATGTGATTTTTGAATTACCTAACTTTAAATCCTGTTCCTTTGTATAGTGGTAGAGAATTTGGTAAACACACAATGATGAAGTATAAAGTAGGTCTTGTTTTATCAAGTGCCCTAATTTACTTTATTCCTACATTCCCCCCAATCAACAACTTTTGTAAGTTCTGTAACTTTTTTAGGTAAGTTTTATAACTTTGCAAGTTATTTCTGATACATGATTATATATAGATAACAGGCATGCATTATTAGATTAGACGGTACGAAATGTGTGTGTACGATGAACTTGTAATGTGCATTATATACAAATTGGATAGAAAGCAGTTTTTTGTTGTTGTTTTTTTTGAGTTGGAGTCTCACTCCGTCGCCCAGACTGGAGTGCAGTGACCGCTCCCGGCCACCGCAGCCTCAACCTGCTGGGCT
>NW_007258386.1:408384-418431 GCF_000164805.1 Carlito syrichta | reverse complement strand
ACTCACCTCAGCCTCCCAAAGGCGCAGGATTACAGGCTGAGCCACCGAGCCCAGCTAATTTTTTGATTTATTGTAGAGATGAGGTCTCGCCAAGTTACCCAGATGGGTCTCGAACCCATCATCTCAGCCTCCCAAAGTGCGGGATTACAGGCTGAGCCACCGAGCCAGACAGAAAACAGTTTTAAGTGTTATGGTGATTAGGCCTTCAAAAGAGTCATCCAGTCTTGTCATCCTCAGGACAAAAGAGAAAAAGTAACTGGCTCAGAGTAAGCACAGATCTTAACTTAGGACAGTGGTGGAGAAAGGTTGAGAATCCCTGCTGTTATTACTGCTGTTTTGCTGCTTTTTACTTTCTTTTCCTTTTCCCAGTCCTATCTCTCTTGGTGCTGCCTGCCTGCCTGCCTGTCTTCCTCCCTTCCTCCCTCCCTCTCTGCCTCCCACCCTGAGTCTCACTCTGTGCTCTGTTGCCCAGGCTGCAGTGCTGTGGCATGATCACGGCTCACTATAGCCTCAACCTCCTGGGCTTACATGATCCTTACACCTCAGGCTTCCAAGTAGCTGGTACTACAGGCATGCACTACTACACCCAGTTACTTTTTTATTTTTATTTTTTGTAGAGACGAAGTCTCACTATATTGCCTAGGCTGGTCTTGAACTCCTGGGCTCAAGCAGTGTGCTACCTCAGCCTCCCAAAGTGCTAGGATTACAGGTGTGAGCCACCACGCCTGGCCTGTTTGTTTCTTTCTAATCTTCTTGAACTCTGGGACTTCTAGTATGAGAAGTTTGGTTGCTGGGACAAGTGAATATTTAATGATGATAGTTCTGAGTTCAAGGGTGGTCAAGGAGCCAGGATGGTATGGGTAGATTAGAGTATATTGGCTTGAAGATTTGGTACTTTTAGTTGTATTATTTGTGTGCATCTTATAATCTTAACATCCTTCCAGAAGAATATGCATGCTATTTGTGTATTTTAATATACAAGTTATGCTAACCCAGTATTTATGACTGGGAAATGCAAATAAATACTCAGATCAATAATCAGATCAAGTGTATAAGTAAATAAGAGGAGATAAAGACTTATGTGTGTATTTGCTAGACCTTTTTTTTTTTTGAGTCGGACTCTCACTCTGTCACCTAGACTGGAGTGCAGTGGCCGCTCCCGGCCACCGCAGCCTTGACCTGCTGGGCTCTGGTGATCCTTCTGCCTCAGCCTTCTGAGTAGCCGGAATTACAGGCGCGCACTACCACACCCGGCTAATTTTTGATTTATTGTAGAGATGAGGTTTTTATATATGATTGTTTAATAGATGTTGGTTAATTGATTAAATAAGCATGAGAGTTTGTTGTTACCAGAGGTAGTTTTCTGTTTTCCATTCTTTTTCTTTTTTTTGAGTCAGAGTCTCACTCTGTTGCTCAGGCTGGAGTGTAGTGTCATGGTCATGGACACCGCAACTTCGACCTGCTGGGTTCAGGCGATCCTTCTACCTCAGCCTTCCGAGTAGGTGGAAGTATAGGTATGTGCCACCATGCCTGGCTAATTTTATAAATTTTTGTAGAGACAAGGTCTCGCCATTTTGCTGATCTTGAGCCTGTGAGCTCAGGCAGTCCTCCCGCCTCCCAAAGTGTTGGGATTACAGGTGTGAGCCACCACCACCCTCAGCCCTGTTTTTCAATTCCATGTTTTCCAAAAGGTATTACGCCTTTTATCAGGGTATTCTCTGATGCCTGAGAATTCCCAGATACTGTTAGCTTTGGATTTCCAGTTGGATATCTTTTTTTTAAAACTTTTTTTTCATCCTTGTTTTCTTGTTCAGTTTATATCCCTAGTTCTGACCTGAACACTGGAGGACAGAATCTCAGAGTGAAATGACACATATTGTGGAGCTTGATTTGTGTTTGCATTGCCAGCACAATGAAATATTTTTTATTTGAAAGCATTTAAGGTAGATAAAATATTTTTACCTGAAAGCATTTAAAAGGATGTGTTGGCAAGGCTTGATGACCCATACCTGTAATCTCAGTACTTTGGTAGGTTGAAGCAGAAAGATCATTTGGGGCTAGGAGTTTGAAACCAACCTGAACAACAGAGTGAGACCCCATCACTACCAAGGAAAAAAAATATGCTGAATGTGGTGGCATGTGCCTGTAAGTCCTAGCTACTTGACAGGCCGAGGGAGGAGGTTTGCTTGAGTATAGGAGTTTGAGGCTACAGTGAGCTATGATTGCACTACTGTACTTGAGCCTGACTAACAGAGCAAGATCCTATCTCCAAAAAATGAAAAAGAAAAATAGAAGGACATATGTAATACGTGTAATAAAATTTTCTTAAAATTCAAAGTGGGGCCAAAGAAGAAATAAAGGATAGGGTTAGAGGAGTCAGCAATAAGGGTTTTTCCAAGTTCTTTTTTTTTTTGAGTTGGAATCTCACCCTGTCACCCAGACTGGAGTACAGTGGCCGCTCCAGGCCATCGCAGCCTCGCCTGCTGGGCGCCGGCGATCCTTCCGCCTCAGCCTTCCGAGTAGCTGGAATTACAGGCATGTGCTACCACGCCCGGCTGATTTTTTGATTTATTGTAGAGGTGAGGTTTCGCCAGGTTGCCCAGGCAGGTCTTGAACCTGTGGGCTCAGGCAATCCACTCACCTCAGCCTCCCAAAGGCGTGGGATTACAGGCTGAGCCATCGAGCCTGGCTCAGTCACGCTTTATTTTCTAGAGTTAGCTGAGGATAGAGAGCATCTCTGATTATACTCACAAGAAACAGTAAGATTGGAGCAATACAAGTAATGGACGTCCTTTCAGTAGATATTACATATTGCTTTAGATTGAAAGGCTGCTAAAGGAAAATATCTAGCAGTTTGCCAAAGGAAAACAAAGGAGACTTTTAAATTAATTGATAAACCCTCAGTTGAAAACTCATATTTAAAGTCTAACTGGCCAAATATATATATGTGTTTTTTTACTTTGCCAGGAAACAGTGTTTATTCATGCCGGCACCGACTCAGCGGATTCGCATCTAAAGGCTGAGCCTGGCCAAATATTTTAAAAGTCATAAAGAGGCTGATCACAGTGGCTCACACTAGTAAGTTCACACTAGAGGCTCATCAGCACTTTGGGAGGTTTGGGCAGTGAGAAGATCATTTGAGGCCAGGAGTTTGAGACCAATTTATGCAACAATGTGAGACCCTGTCTCTCAAAAAAAAAAAATTACTGAGTATAGTGGCACATGCTTGTAGTTCTAGCAAATCAGGAGGCTGAGGCAAGAGGATCTAGATTGCAATTAACTATGATTGTGCCAGAGCAAGACTCTTTTTTTTTTTTGAGTTGGAGTCTCACTCTGTCGCCCAGACTGGAGTGCAGTGGCCGCTCCTGGCCACCGCAGCCTCGACCTGCTGGGCTCCGGCGATCCTTCCACCTCAGCCTTCCGAATAGCCGGAATTATAGGCATGTGTTACCATGCCCAGCTGATTTTTTTGATTTATTGTAGAGATGAGGTCTTGCTGCCCAGGCGGGTCTCGAACCCGCGGGCTCAGGCAATCTACTCACTTCAGCCTCCCAAAGGCACGGGATTACAGGCTGAGCCACCGAGTCTGGCTAGGACTCTTTTTTTTTTTAAATTGAAGTCTCACTCTGTCACCCAGGCTGGAGTGCAGTAGCATACTCACGGCTACTCCAGTGTCGACCTGCTGGGCTCCGGCAATCCTTCTGCCTCAGCCTTCCAAGTAGCTGGAACTATAGTTGCACACCACTGTGCCCGGCTAGTTTTTTATTTTATTGTAGGGACGAGGTCTTGCCAAGTTGCCCAGGGTGGTCTTGAATCTACGGGCTCAGGCAGTCCACTCATCTCGGCCTCCCAAGTGCTAGGATTATAGGCTGAGCCACTGAGCCTGGCCAAGACTCTGTCTCTTAAAAACAAAAAACGAAAGACAAAATGTGTTTATTTGTTGTTTTTCTCTATAGGGTAGCGTAGGACAAGAATATAAGAATATTTTGGGGATCATAAGGAATTAAAGATACTCAAGTTAAAATAATAAGACACATAATGCAAACAAACCTAATAAACACAGTTACCAAATCATCTTCCAATAAAACATACTAATTTATAGTTCTGGGAGCAGTGTATCGAGAGTGTACTACCCCCCCACTAGCCAACAGTGTATTAATTTTTATTTTATATTACATATCTTTTAATCTTTGCCAATCTGTAACAGATTAAAAATGTTTTATAATTACATTTTCTAATTTGTATTTCTCTATGGGTGTAGACTTGAACATTTTCCCATATTATAAAAAAGTAAAACTTGTTTAAATATTATTTGTTATTTAAAGATAAATTAAATAAAATTATTCAATTAAGCCGGGCTAAGTGACTCAGTCTGTAATTCCGTGCCTTGGGAGGCTGAGGTGAGTGGATTGCCTGAGCTCGCGGGTTCGAGACCTACGCGGCCAACTTGGCGAGACCTCATCTCTACAATAAATCAAAAAATTAGGCGGGCGTGGAAGTGCGCTTGTAGTTCCAGCTCCTTGGAAGGTTGAGGCGGAAGGATCGCCGGAGCCCAGCAGGTTGAGGCTGCAGTGGCCAGCAGCGGCCACTGCACTCTAGTCTGGGCGACCGAGTGAGACTCCAATTTAAAAAAAAAAAAAAAAAATTATTCAATCAAGGTTATACCATATTTACTTGATTTCTAAATTTAAATTTTTCCTAATATTCACGTATTTTAAATCTTTTGCTTTCACAGCATACTGATAATTCTGGAAAGCTTAAATCTGTCATGTTATTAAATGTTCGGCTGACCATTTAAATGTATTGTTATGGACAATATAAACTGTTTAAAAGCAGAGAGAATAATATAATGAACCACCATTTTCTCCAGTGCCTTTTCACCTTTATATAATTTTATCTTTATAGTTGACCCTTAAGCAATGTGGAAGTTAGGGATGCTGAGTTTCCCCTGCCCTCTGACTTACCCAGTCAAAAATTCATATATAACTGCTTTTTTTTTGAGATGTGGTCTCACTCTGTCTCCCAAGCTAGAGTACAGTGACCTGATCATGACTCACTGCAGACTTTAACTTGTGAGCTTAAGGGATCCTCTCACCTCAGCCTCCTAAGTAGCTGGAATTATAGGCATGTGCCACCATTCCTAGCTAATTTGAAAAGTTTTTTGTAGAAACAGGATCTTGCTACATTGCCCAGGCTGGTCTTGAACTCCTGACCTCAAGTGATTGTCTCGTCTTGGCCTCCCGAAGTGCTGGGAATACCAGCATGATCTACCACCTCTGGTCGTGTATAACTTTTGACCCTCCAAAAACTTAACTACTAATAGCTTACATACTGTTGACCAGAAGTCTTACCAATAACATAAACAATTGATTAATATATATTTTGTATGTTTCATGTATTATATACTGTGAGTATGTGTGTATGTTTGTTTATTTATTTTGAGTCAATCTAACTGTCTCCTAGACTGAAATGCAGTGGCATGATAATGACTCAGTGTATCCTTGAACTCATGGACTCAGGCAATCCTCCTTTCTCAGTTTCTTTTTTTTTTTTGAGTTGGAGTCTCACTCTGTCGCCCAGACTGGAGTGCAATGGCCGCTCCCGGCCACCGCAGCCTTGACCTGCTGGGCTCCGGCGATCCTTCTGGCTCGGCCTTCCAAGTAGCTGGAACTACAGGTGCGCGCTACCACACCTGGCTAATTCTTTTGATTTATTGTAGAGATGAGGTCTCGCCAAGTTGCCCAGGTGGGTCTCGAACCCACGGGCTCAGGGAATCCACTCACCTCGGCCTCCCAAAGTGCTGGGATTACAGGCTGAGCCACCGAGCCCGGCCCTTCCTCAGTTTCTTAAGTAGCTGGGACTATAGGTTCAAACCACTTTGCCCAGCTAATTTTTTGATTTTTTGGTAGAGATGAGGTCTTGCTATGTTGCCCAGGCTGATCTTGAACTCCTAGACTCAAACAGTCCTCCCATTTGGACCTTCCAAAGTACTGGGATTACAGTTATGAGCCAATGTGCCTGGCCATATAATGTAATTTTTTTTTTTTTTTTTTTGGGTGAGAAAGGATGTATTGAGAGGACAGGAAAGCTCCCACAGTGGGACGGGATCTGAGGGGGTTGCCCTATATACTATATCCTTACAATATTGTAAGTAAGAGAAGAAAACTGTTTTTAAGAAAATCATGCTGGGCTCTGTGACTCAGCCTGTAATCCCGTGCCTTTGGGAGGCTGAGGTGAGTGGATTGCCTAAGCCCGTGGGTTCGAGACCCGCCTGGGCAACTTGGCGAGACCTCATCTCTACAATAAATCAAAAACTAGCCGGGCGTGGTAGCGTGCGCCTGTAGTTCCAGCTACTTGGAAGGCTGAGGCGAAAGGATCACCGGAGCCCAGCAGGTCGAGGCTGCGGTGGCCGGCAGAGGCCACTGCACTCCAGTCTGGGTGACAGAATGAGACTACAACTCAATTAAAAAAAAAAAAAGAAAGAAAAGGAAAATCATAAGGAAGATAAAATGTATTTACTACTCATTAAGTGAAATTGGATCATCATAAAGGTCTTCATCCTTGCCATCTTCATGTTGAGTAGGCAAAAGAGGAGGAGGAAGAGAAGCTGGTCTTGCTGTCTCAGGGGTGGCAGATGTTGAAGGCAATCCTTATATAAGTTTAGACCTAATTTTAAACATGTTGTTTGTGGACCAACTCCATATATTTGCTGTGTATTTATTTCTTTTATTTTTTTGGAGTTGGAGTCTCACTTGTTGCCCAGGCTGGAGTGCAGTGGCATGCTCACGGCCACTACAGCCTCGACCTGCTGGGCTCAGACAATCCTTCCTCCTCAGCCTTCCAAGTAGCTGGAACTATAGGCGCATGCCACCGCACCTGGCTCATTTTTTGATTTATTGTAGTTCAGAGTGACGCCAGATCCTTATTGCTATATAGATTAGTCCTTCTTGTTAAAAAGGGTTATTCTGTCATTCATTCTTTATTTATTAGCTGGAATCCTTTTTTTCCCCCTCTCCTGGGCTCAAGCTATCCTTTTGCGCAGTTGGTATTACAGATGAGTACCACTGTGACTAGGTTAGCCATAATACTTTTGTGAAGAGAAACTTTATGCATAAACAATTGGAAAGTTAGAATAAAGTCTTGATTCTTTCTCTGTTAACAGATTCACTTGGCTTTTTATCTTCATTTGTAGATAAATCTAGCCACTCATTTTAATTTATTTAATGACCACTTTCAAATTATCTCTCACATTTCTAATGATAATTCCCTTCAGTCCTATTATCTGAATTGTTATAAACGAAGCAGTTTCTGCATGAATAGTGAGTAAGCTCTTGTGTAAGTAATTCTATAAGTGATATACTTCTGGGTATAGTTCTTTTGTTGTCAGAAACCTGTGAAAGAGTGATCCTTCTTTAAAAGGGAAGATATTTATATGTCTCTCCTTTTATGGTGCTAAAGAAGCATTGGGAGACTGTCAGCTGTAATAGGTTTTCTCTGATTTGTTAGTTAATAATCTCTCGTCCTGCCAGTTAAGTGGAAATTGCTTCGAATGTCTAACCTGTGCCTTTCTCGGAAGAGAAGGGGGATACTCAGTAAAATGAGATTTAAGCAAAAGTTTGGTGTATAAGGTTAAATCGATATAAAGTTACTAAAGATAGAGGTCCCTCTTTCTTATAAATACTATTTGTGTGTGTGTGTATGTGAGAGAGAGAGAGAGAGAAAGAGAGAGAAAGAGAAAGAAAGAAAGAAACAGGATTTTACTCTGTGGCCCAGGCTCGAGTGCAGTTGCACAATCCCTGCTCACTACAGGCTCAACCTCCTGGACTCAAGTGATCCCTCTATCTCAGCCTCCAGAGTAGCTGGGGTTATAGGCATGTGCTACCTTTCCTGGCTAATTTTTTAATTGTTTTGTAGAGATGAGGTCTCACTATGTTGTCCAGGCTGGTCTTGAACTCTTGGGATCAAGTGATCCTCCTGCCTGTGCCTCCCAAAGTAAATGCTATTTTTGTAGTAAATTATATTATCAATTACTCATTTTAATGCTTCATTGAACCCTTTACTTAATTTTTTTTTTTTGAGTCAGGGTACCAATGTTGCCCAGATTGGCATGTGCCATCATGTCTGACTAATTTTTTTTTTTTTTGTAGAGCTGTGGTCTTACTATGTTGCCCAGGCTGGCCTTTGCTTTATTTCCTAATTGCAATTACTTTAGGAAACATTTTAGTCCTGTCCTAGCACAGTAATAAAATACATATTTGTTCTCAGACATAAAAACTTAATTTATTGAGTAGTTTGCTGTATAAAGGCACTTGTTCTAGTAACCAGTTGTAAAAATTTGGCCCTTGTCCTTAAGGCATGTAATGAGATGTCTTACTAACGAGATGATTCTCTGATGGGGGTGTATCATTATTGTGCAAGGTGTGTATTATAAACATGACAGAAGACAAATAGCTTCATAGAGCAAGTGACTTGTGGACTGATACTAGAAGAGATAATGTCAAGTCCATTGAGTGGGTGGTAACATCCTAGAAAGACTACATATTTTAGAAAGAGATTGGAAGAGTTTGGAGCATCTCTAGGATGCAGAATATCCAAGTCAGAACTCTGAAGAAGAACTCCTAGAATCATTGAGAAGGGTAAGGAAAAATCTTGATATGAAATAGAAAGGGAAAAAGAAAATACTAAGATGATAGTGAAGTAGAAGATAAAAGAATTGAGATGGTGGTGGTAGAACTCTGTCAGGAACATCAGCAGGTGATGGAGGGATCTGAAGAATTGTTAAAATGAGCAAGTATTGTTGCCATTTAAAAAAATTTTAAATAGCATTTTCTAAATACCCTAGTCAACTACTCTTTTGTTAATCATCCATGGTATTTCTTGAGTATCTAAAGATCCTATACTCATCATTCTTGGAATCATTGGACAGACAGTTCCTAAAGAAATACTAAGTATTGGGCAGGTGTGGTGGCTCAAGCCTGTAATCCCAGCACTTTGGGAGGCCAAGCTGAGAGAGGATTGCCTGAGCCCATGGGTTTGAGAACAACCTGGGAAACTTGGGGAGATCTCATCCCTACAATAAACCAAAAAATTAGCTGGGCGTAGTAGCACATGCCTGTAGTTCCAGCTGCTTGGAAGACTGGGGCAGAAGAATCACCTGAGCCCAGCAGGTTGACGCTGGGAAGGCCGTGAATATGCCACTGCACTCTAGCCTGGGTGAAGGAGTGAGACTCCAACTCAAAAAAAAAAAAAAAAGAAAGAAACACTAGATATTTGGTATTATCTCTTTAATATATATGTATAAAAGCTCTGGTAGCTAGAATATTTTTCTTTCTTTCTTTTTTTTTTTTGAGTTGGAGTCTTATTCTGTCACCCAGACTGGAGTTCAGTGGCCTCTCCCAACCACCGCAGCCTCGACCTGCTGGGCTCCGGCGATCCTTCCGCCTCAACCTTCCAAGTAGCTGGAATTACAGGCGTATGCTACCACGCTCGGCTAATTTTTTGATTTATTGTAGAGATGAGGTCTCACCAAGTTGCCCAGGCGGGTCTCGAACCCGCAGGTATTTCTGAAAATTCTTTCACTTTATGGTCGTAAAAATGTCAGCCATTATCTGGGTGCAGTGGTTCTTGCCTATAATTCCAGTGCTTTGGGAGGCTGAGGTGGGAAAATTGCTTGAGACCAGGAGTTCAACAATAGCCTGGGCAACATAGTGAGACCCTTGTTTTACAGAAAGTTTAAAAAGTTTTCTGAATGTGGTAAAGCATACCTGAAGTCCCAGCTATTTGGGAGGCTGAGATAGGAGGGTCACTTGAGCCCAGGAGTTCGAGGTTTCAGCGAGCTATGGTTGTACCATTGCACTTCAGCCTGTGTGACAGAGTGAGAGTAATAAAAAAAAAGTTAGATCCTTGGAATTTGTGTCTAGTTGTGGCTAGGTTTGTGGGCAGCATAGGGAAACGAACAGTGGGAAGTTGATTGTGGTGCCAAGATGTTATTCCCTTTGTAACTTCTCAGGTGCCCACTCTTAACATTTTTTTTTTTTTTTTTTTTTT
>NW_007258386.1:397404-408201 GCF_000164805.1 Carlito syrichta | reverse complement strand
TTTTTTGATTTATTGTAGAGATGAGGTCTCACTGCCCAGGCGGGTCTCGAACCCGTGGGCTCAGGCATTCCACTCACCTCAGCCTCCCAAAGGCGCGGGAGTACAGGCTGAGCCACCGAGCCCGGCTTAAAATTTTTTTTGAGCTGGTGGTGGATCTTAGGGTTATGTAGTTATGGCAGATACTAACCGTTTAGTTTTTCAGATGGATGCTTTTCTGAAGACTATTTCTCTTCTCTGTCACATAATTTAAAATGCTCCATGTGATTTTTATCATAGCTACATTAAAGTTCCTTGAGAGCATGGCATGCTTATTTGTTTCCTTTATAATTGTCTGTACTTTGTTATAATAATAAATGTCAGTCACTCAGACAATTTTTGTAGGTTTTTCCTGGATATTCCCATATTATATATTCTCAAGGAAAAGATATAACTCTATGATTTGTCAGGTTTGTTGATTAAAGCACTATGTGTAACTTTTTTTTTTTTTTTCGAGTCAGCGCCTTACTCTGTTGCTCATGTTGGAGCACAATGGCATACTCATGGCTTACGGCAGCCCTGACCACCTTGGCTAAGACAGTCCATCCACTTCAGCCTCCTGAGTAGCTGGGACTACAGGTGTGCATTGCCACACCTGGCTACTTTTCTTGTTTTGTTTTTTTTTGTAGAGATGAGGTCTTGCTATTTGGCCTAGGATGGTCTCAAATTCCTGCGCTCAAGCAGTCCTCTCACCTCAGCGTCCCAAAGTGCTGGGATTATAGGCGTGAGCCACTGTGCCTGGCCATAATCTTTTTCTGTTTTTGAGACAGGGTCTCTCTTTGTTGTCTAGTCTAGGGTGTAGTGGCTTAGTTATAGTTCACTTGAAATTATCTTCTTTAGATATCTTCTGACCTCAACTTTCTGAGTAGCTAAGACTACGGATTCATGCCACCACACCTTGCTAATTTTTTAAAGATTTTAAATTTTTTGTAGATATGGGATCTCACTGTGTTGTGTAGGCTGTTCTCAAACTATTCTCTTGCCTCGTTCTCCCAAATTGCTGAGATTACAGCCACTGTGCCCAGTTTATAAGCCTAAATCTTGATAGTTATGGCCATCTCCATAGTCCTCTCCCTTTGGCCTGTCTTTTGGACCTTCTGTGGAAGAAAGACTGGCACTTGAATCTTATCTTCCATGGATCAAGGATGTCTTTGCTATCTTACCTCTTATTGGTTGTTACAGGTTTGTGATACTCCTATCTATTCCATAATTTCACATTAAGAGAGAATCTCTATACTTGACTGTTGCTGTGGCCAGTTAGAAAATTTGTTTGAGGAAATTTTGTTTGTTGAAATCATGTTTTTACATCTGTATCAGTATTAAATAGTCAAGATGCTTTCCTTTGTCTAAGAGAATATAGACATTGTTGAATGTGAACAAATTATTATTATTGTTATTTTGTTTTTTGGGTTTTTTTTGAGTCAGAATCTCACTGTCACCCAGCCTGGAGTGCATTGACACGCTAATGGCTACCCCAGTGTCAACCCGCTGGACTCAGGTGATCTTTCTGTTTCAGCCTTCCAGGTAGCCAGAACTACAAGCGTGTGCTACCATGCCAGGCTAATTTTTTGATTTATTGTAAAGATGAAGTCTCACCAAGTCACCCAGGCTGGTCTCAAACCCCTGGGCTCAGGCAGTCCTCTCTCCTCGGCTTCCCAAAGTACTGGGATTACTGGCTTGAGCCCCCACGCCTGGCCAAACATATTATTTTTAAACATATGTAAAGTAAACAAGTTTCCCATATACTTGCAATGTAGTGTGGTAGTTCCCTGCCTTTGAATCTGTGGATTACTTTTCTTTAAGGTGTAAAATATTTTAGGTTGAAGGAAAATTGGATAGCTTATAGAATTGGTGATTCATTTTGACCAGGCTGAATTGTCATGTTATTTCTTTTATAGAGGTGTTGACACTGTGCATTCTTATCTTTTTTTTTTTGAATTGGAGTCTCACTCTGTCACTCAGACTGGAGTACAGCGGCCGCTTCTGGCCACTGCAGCCTTGACCTGGTGGGCTCCGGCGATCCTTCCCCCTCAGCCTTCCAAGTAACTGGAACTACAGGCACGGGCTACTACGCCTGGCTAATGTTTGATTTTATTGTAGAGATGAGGTCTCACCAAGTTGCCCAGGCGGGTCTCGAACCGTGGGCTCAGACAGTCCACTTATCTCAGCCTCCCAAAGTGCTGGGATTATAGGCTGAGCTACTAAGCCCGGCGTCCTTATCTTACTTAGTGAATACCCTTACATATTTTGTAGAGTGCTAATTTTTACATCTTTCTAACTCATTTGTATTGAATTCTGAAACCAGGATTTTACAGTGAGGTGAGAGACAAATTAGTGATTAATCGTCTTTTTTTTTAGGCGGCGTTTTGACCTTCAGAATCCATCCCGAATGGATCGTAATGTTGAAATGTTTATGAACATTGAAAAAACATTGGTACAGGTAACTTAGATTATTAAGATTTTTAAAAATATATGTGTTTTTCAGTTCTAAAATTGGCTTTACTGGATTGCCAAAGAACAGAGGAAGAAAAATGTTCTGAAATCTATTATTTTTATGGGTGTTTGGGGATTTTGGAGCTATGATTAATCTCATCATCTTAAAACTGTTGACTTTAAATTTCTGGTGAAATAATTTGTGATAATTTTCTCTGTTAAGTTAACCTAATGCATTATTTGCATCACCTTTATTTATTTAATATAAACACTCTTTCATCCTATTGGTCACTTGATTAAACATTTTCTGTGGATTTCTTCCATGATTGTGGCCATAAATATAGATCTTATTTCTCTAACTAGATTATAACCTGGGGAGTTCTTTATATATACCTTTGAGATATACCTTTCTTAGATATACTTTTGGTTTTCTGTATATATCAGCAGTAAAAGAGTTTTCTCACTTTGAGATCTTAAAGTACCAGGCTTTTTTTCCCTCCACTCACCTCCAATTTTCAGCCTGGAGGAGGAAATGCTTAATTTTCTTCTTTGTGTTTCCTAGTATGTGTATTGATTGGTAATTTATAGTAGTCACTGAATTAACCTTTCTGGGAAGAGGAAGCAGGCAAAAATTCAGCAAGGTATTACTGTTAATGTGTGAAAGTAGTTTTTCTCACAGACTCTTAGGTAGGAAAATAATTTTATTTGCTGGTTGAGAGTTTGGTCATGGTTTGGGGAGCTAATATAAGTGTTTTATCATTGCTATTTTTAAGATTAGAAATGGGAAAATGGAGCTAAAATCTTTCCCAAATAAAAGATATAACTGAAAACACTAGATTATACTGTTAAGGTAAATTCAGGTAAAATTGGCTAGGAGGATCAACCTGACAATATGGTATGGTACCTTAATGGAAAAAGTGGTTGAGTTTCTTTTGGTCATTATGCTCAACATTTTTTTTCAGGTGTAACCAAGTGCAGAATGGGAATCTGGGGATGATTTTAAATGGCCTGACAAACACCTAGGTTTTATCTTGAGATATGACTTTTGCACCCTATATCTAAGTACATCTTTGCATTTTAAGAAGTATGGCTTTGAGTCCCAACTTCTGCTTTTAGGGTAATGTGTAAATAGTATGACATTATTTCAACAACCATGAGGGATTGAAAATCTGTTCTTTGTTCTTCAGAACAATTGTCTGACCAGACCCAACATCTACCTCATTCCAGACATTGACCTGAAGTTGGCTAACAAATTGAAAGATATCATCAAACGGCATCAGGTAATAGTCATGATCACTTCATAAACATTGTGTAGTAGTAAACCTCTAATAAATGTCAGTCATAATACCTTTGGATTTTTGTATATATCTGCAGTAAAAGAAAGTTTTCTTGCTTTGAGTTCTCAAATACCAGGTTTTTAAAATCTCCATTCATCTCCAATTTTTAGTCTGTAGTTGTATTTAATAAAATCATTGGTATAGAGTTAGCATAGTCTTATTGTAACTTGCACTTACATAGAATTAAGGAGACCAGTGTTTTTATTCTGCATCATAGACCTCTATATTGCTTTGATTACAAAGTCAGACAGAAAGTTGAGGACATAATTGTTGGTAGGAAGAGATCAGATATTACTTCCAAGTAATCCTTTCTACCCCCACTCCCCATTATATGCATTACTTAATATATGCGGTTTTAAAAAAAAGATTGAAAAAATTTAACTTTCTCCATCAGCTTGATTTATATGCATTGTCTTCTAACATCTTGTCCTCCTTCTTCTAACTTCATTTTAGGCTGAAACTTTGAGTATTTCCTATATATAGGTTTGTGATTATATGTGGTTAAATTGTAATCAAACTCATGACATGGTACACTACCTGAAAAGATCTAGGCAGAAGATAATTTTCTGAAACACCATTTGTTTGACAAAGTTTTACTGATCCTTAGGATTGGTTAAGAGGTCTCATAAAATACCTTTAATTTTTCCTGCTACAAAGGAGATTGCCACTTGAATTATGTATGTTGAAGCATTTAGTAAAATATCTCACATGTTCTGAAAGTGAATGTTTCCAATATTGCTTACGTTTGTGGATTTACTATAGTCTGCCTCTTATATTATGACATCCTTGCCAAAGTGAAAGGTAATAAAATTATGTTGTCAGATCGGGTAGTCTGAAGTCCTTATTCTCTTTTTACTAATATGGCTGAATAGATCATTTAACTTTCTTTTCTCTTGTAATGTACCTATTTATTGAATTGACTGTCATATGTAGCTTAGTTACATGTGGAATGGTCAGAGGGCAGAAATGATATAAACTAACCCACTGGGTCTTGCCTTCAAGTTGAAATTACCTACTCTTTTTTTTTTCTGAGTCAGTGTCTCACTCTGTTACCCATACTGGAGTCCAGTAGCACAATCATGGCTTGCCACAGCCTCAAACTCCTGGGCTCAAGTGATCCAGCTCAGCCTTCTGAGTAGCTGGGACTATAGGCACATGTCACCACTCCTGGTTAATTTTTTAATTTTTTGTAGAGACGTGTTCTGTCCATGTTGCCTAGGCCAGTCTTGAGTTCCTGGGCTCAAGTGATCCTCCAACCTCAGTCTCCCAAAGTGCTGGGCCACTACGCCTGGCCTCAAGTTACCTTCAGTTTTTGCTACCAAATCATGCTAGAAATATTTTGTATATTGTTCTAAAGTTTATGCTGAATATTTAGCTGTCATATTTTTAAAGAAATCTGTGATTGTATTCTGGCAATACCCTGCCAAGAGATGTAAGGTTCTAGCTGTTTTCATAGACTCTTAGGAAAAAGACCTTAAGAGTTAATAATAATATTACCTTTATTGAATACTGATGATCAGGCCTTCTTTTTCCTTTGTTTTTGGAGTAGGAGTCTCAACTCTGTCACCCAGGCTGGAGTGCAGTTGTATGCTCATGGCTACCACAGCCTCAACCTGCTGGGTTCAGGTGATCCTTCTGCCTCAGCCTTCCAAGTAGTTGGAACTACAGGTGTGCATCACCACACCTAGCTAATTTTTTTATTTATTGTGGAGATGAGGTCTTGCCAAGTTGCCTATGCTGGTCTGGAACCCATGGGTTTAGGTAATCCTCTCACCTCAGCCTCCTAAAGTACTGGGATTATAGGCATGAGCCACGACTCCCAGCCAGTGCATTTAAAATGCTTACCAGCCTAGGCACCATAGTGAGAATTTACTCTACAGAAAATTTTAAAAAATTAATCAGGTGTGGTAGTGCACTTATACTCCCAGCTACTACTCAGTAGAGGCTGAGGTGGAAAGATTATCTGAGCCCAGAAGTTTGAGACTGAAATAAGCAGTGATTGTGCCACCTTGGACAACAGAGTGAGATCCCAACTCAAAAAAAAAAAAGAAAAAGAAAAAAGCTTAAACTGGGCTCGGTGGCTCAGCCTGTAATCCCAGCGCTTTGGGAGGCTGAGGTGAGTGGATTGCCTGAGCCCGCGGGTTCGAGACCCGCCTGGGCAACTTGGCGAGACCTCATCTCTACAATAAATCAAAAATTAGCCAGGCGTGGTAGTGCGTGCCTGTAGTTCCAGCTACTTGGAAGGCTGAGGCAGAAGGATCGCTGGAGCCCAGCAGGTTGAGGCTGCCCGGGGCCAGGAGCGGCGACTGCACTCCAGTCTGGGTGACAGAGTGAGACTCCTAATCAAAAAAAAAAAAGGCATTTTAAAGTTCATTAACAACCCACATAGATAGTGCATCTTCAGTATGCCTTTCACTATTTTTAGTTTATTGCATCTATTAAGTCAGTCCTACCAAGATTTTTGATATAGGCATTATTGTTATCATTTCATTTCACAGAAGTCAGTGAAACATAAAATAAACCAACAGCCTTGTTTCATATTAAGTAGTAATAAATGACAGAGCTGAGGTTCTGTTTGATGGATTTCAGAGGCCAGGGTCCTAGATATTGTGCTATTTTGTCTGTTGCCTCATACTCATGACAGTAGCTTCTTTGCAGCCTTTCTGGTGTCTGGTGAAAAATGTACTTGATTAGTTTCAGTGAATGAGAATTTCTTAAATTATAAAGCAGCTAATTCATGTTTAGAGAGTTCTAATTTTTTGAATTTTAGAATTTTTCTCAGGTGGTGCATTTTTATGTTTCTGGTTATAATAATTAGTAAATATAAGCATCCCTCATTTTATTGCACTTAACCTTATTGTGCTTCACAGACATGTGTTAAAAATTTTTGGAGGCTTTTGAAGACCTTGTGTTGAGCAAGTCTGTTGATACCGTTTTTCCAACAGTATGTGCTTAGTTTTGTGTCGCTGTGTCACATTTTAAAAAATTTTTGTTATTATTTTATCTATTATGGTGGTCTGTGATCAGTAATCTTCAGTATTACTATTGTAATTATTTTGGAGCACAAACCATGCCCATAGATGATGGCAAACTTAGTTGATAAATATGTGTGCTTTGAGTGCTACACCAACTGACTGGTCCCCCCCCCTCCCCTTCTCCTCTGGATTCCCTATTCCCTGAGACACAAAAATATTGAGATTAGGCCAATTAATAACACTATAATGGTCTCTGAGTGTTCAAGTGAAAGGAGGAATTCTAGAAATAGACTAGGAGCCTGAAGATGTCACTGAGTTGCTGCAGTCTCTTGATAAAACTTGAATGGGTGAACAACGAAAGTGATTTCTTTAGAGGGGATCTATTCCTGGTGAATCTATTCCTGTGAACATTGTTGAAATGAGAACAAACATTTTAGAATATTGCATGTCTTGCACTTTAACTCAAAAGCTGGAAATCATTAAGCTTAGTGGGAATGTCATGTTGAAAGCCAAGATAGGCTGTAAACTGGGCCTTTTGAGCCAAACAGCCAAGTTGTGAATGCAAAGGAAACGTTCTTGAAGGAAATTAAAAGTGTTACTCCAGTGAACACACAAATGATAAGAAAACCAAACATCTTTTATCTCTGATATGGATTTTTTTTTTTTTTTTTGAGTCAGTCTCACTCACACTGTCACCTAGGCTGGAATGCAGTGGTAGGCTCACGGCCACCCCGGTCTCAACCTACTGGCTTAAGCGATCTTTCCTACTCGGCCTTTTCTTTAGCTGGAACCACAGGCGCACGCCACCTTGCCTGGCTAATTTTTTGGTTTATGTAGAAATGTGGTCTCACCAAGTTACTCAGGATGATCTCGAATCCCTGAGCTCAGGCAGTCCTCTCACCTTGACTTTCCAAATTGCCGAGCTACCTCTCCTGGCCATGACACTGAGCATGTTTGAGAGGTCTGGATGGAAGATCAAATCAGCCACAATGTTCCCCTAAGCCAAAGCCAGAGCAAGGCCCTACCTCTCTTTAGATCTGTGAATGCAGAAGAAAAGTTTGAAGCTTGTAAGGGTTTGGTGGTTCATGAGATTTAAGGAAAGACACTGTCTCCAGAACATACAAGTGCAGGTGCAACTGAAGCAGCAAGTGCTGATGGAGAAGCTGCTGCAAGTTATCTAGATCTAGGAAAGATCTTTTTTTTTTTTAATTGGAGTATTATTTTGTGATCTAAGCTAGAGTGTAGTAACAAGATCAAGGCTCACCACAGCCCTGACCTGCTAGGCTCAGGCGATCCTTTTGCCTTGGCCTCCCGAGGAGCTGGTACTACAGATTCACACTACCATGCCTGGCTGATTTAAAAGAAACTTTTTTTTTTTTTTTTTGTAGAGATGGGGTCTCACTTTGTTGCCCAGGCTGGTCTCGAATTCCTGGGCTCAAGTATTCCTCCCACCTTGGCCTCTCAAGATGCTGGGATTATAGGTGTGAGCCACCATGCCTCTCTCTAGCTAAGATTATTGATAAAAGTAGTTGTACTAAGCAGGTTTTCAGTGTAGACAAAACAGCCTTATATTGGAAGAAGACTGTCTAGGAATTTCCTAGCTACAGAGAAGAAGTCAGTGTCTGGCTTCAAAGCTTCAGGCAGGCTACCTCTATTTTGGTGCTAATCAGCTAGGGAAGTTGAAGCTAGTGTTCATTGACCATTTCGAAAATCCTAGGATTCTTAAGAATTTTGTTAAATCTGGCCAGGCACAGTAGCTCAGGCCTGTAATTCCAGCACTTTGGGAGACCAAGGCAAAAGGATTGTGGGAACCCAGGGTTTTGAGACAAGCTTGGACAACTTGGTGAGACCTCATCTCTACAATAAATCAAAAAATTAGCTGGGCATGGTATTGCACGCCTGTAGTTCCAGCTACTTGAAAGACTGAGGTGGAAGGATCTCCTGAGCCCATCAGGTTGAAACTGCAGTGGCTGTGAGCATGCCACTGCATTTTAGCCTGGGCGACAGATTGAGACTGCAACTCAAAAAAAAAGAATATGCTAAATCTACTCTGCTTGTTTTTTGTAAATGGAATAACAAAGCCTGAATGACAGCACTTCTGTTTATAGCATGGTTTACTGAATATTTTAGGCCAACTCTTTAGATCTACTGCTCAGAAAAATAAAAATTTCTTTAAAAATATTTGTTCATTGACCATACACCTAAGTCACCCAGGAGCTTTGTTGAAAATACACAAATACAAGGAAATTAATGTTATTTCCATCCCTGCTAACATACTTTTTGTTCTCTAACTTATGGATTAAGGAATACTTTTGTCTTAGAAGTCTTATTATTTAAGAAATACATTTTATAAGTCAATAGCTATCATAGATAATGATTCTTCGAATGGATCTGGGCAAAGTCAGTTGAAAACCTATGTAAAGGATTCATCATTCTAGATGCCACTAAGAACATTCATAATTTATGGGAGGAAGTTAAGATATCAACATTAGCAGGATTTTGGAAGAAGTCGATTTCCATCTTCATAGGGATTCAACTTCAGTGGAGGAAGTAACTGCAACTGTGGTAGAAATAGCAAAAGAACTAGAATTAGAAGTAGAACCTGAAGTTTGACTTAATTTCTCTAGTCTCATGTTAATACTTGAATGGTGAACAAAGAAAGTGGTTTCTTGTGAAGGAATCTATTCCTGGTAAGAATTCTGTGAACATTGTTGAAATGAGAACAAAGGATTTAGAATATTACATAAACTTAGTTGATATAGCAGTGGCAGGGTTTGAGGATTATCTCCAATTTTGAAAGAAGTTTTCCTGTGCATAAAAAAGAAATAATATCGCATGCTATAGAAAAATCTTTCATGAAAGGAGTCAATTAATGTGGCAAACATCATTGTTACCTTATTTTAAGAACTTGCCATAGCCACCCCAGCCTTCAGCATTTACCATCCTGATGATCAGTCAGCAGCCATCAACATCAAGGCAAGATCCTCCATCAAGCAAAAAGATAGCTACTTACTAAAGGCTCAGATGATTGTTAGCATTTTTTTAAGCAAGAAAGTATTGTAAAATTAAGATATGTACATTGTCTTTAAGATTGCTTCACACTTTAATAGACCACTGTATAGCATAAACATAACTTTTATATGCTCTAGGAAACCAGAAAATTTGTGTGACTCCTTTTATTATGATATTCACTTCATTGTGGAGGCCTGTAAATGAACTTGCAATATCTCTGAGGTATACCTGTATGTAGCCCTAGCTTATGGCTCAAGGCCATAAATCTGTACTGATTCGTTTCAAATAATGGTGATAATTTGTGATAACTTTGGAGTAATTTTAAGGATTAGAGGTACCCATTTTGCTAATTTGGATACCCAGGAGAGATATATAGAGAATTAGCTAAGAGGTATTTGAATTATTTTTCTGTACACCAGTAAAAACTGTATAAACACTTTTTTTGTTGTTTTGCTGTTAATCAGTATTCCTTTACTTGGCTAAAAATAGTAAGTATATTGCAGTTTCATAATGTAAGCAAAAATAATGCTTTTATAATTTAAATGGAATTTATATCTGGTATCTCATAGGTTGTTTGCCATGAATTTTATTTTTATGTTATTTATTTATTTTCCAGGGAACATTTACTGATGAGAAGTCAAAAGCTTCCCATCACATTTATCCATATTCTTCCTCACAAGAGGATGGTAAGTTAGTTTTTGGTTGTGAACTGATAGTCATCCATCATACAATATGGATTTTTTTTTGTCTTATCAGCCAATACAGAATAACTAGCTTTTAAAAAGAGACTGTTATTAAATACAACAGGTTATTTAAATATATAGTTTCTGTAATGAAGATTTTTTTCTACCCCTGGTTTTTTTTTTCTGTTTAATTGGGCTAAGCAAACTATTTTTGGTCTGCCCAATTTTATATTTATTAGACTTCTATTTTTGTTGTTGTTGGTAATCAATCTTGTTAATGTTTGCTCTCTCTCTATATATATATATATATATATTTTTTTT
>NW_007258386.1:395334-397384 GCF_000164805.1 Carlito syrichta | reverse complement strand
CGCAGCCTCAACGTGCTGGGCTCTGGCGATCCTTCCGCCTCAGCCTTCCAAGTTGCTGGAACTACAGGCATGCGCTACCACGCCCGGCTAATTTTCAAGACCCACCCAGACAATCCACCCACCTCGGCAATCCACCCACCTCGGCCTCCCAAAGTGCTGGGGTTACAGGCTGAGCCACCGAGTCCAGCCTGTGTGCTATATTTTTCGTGTTCTGAAAATTTTGAAACACTTTAAGACAGAGGGACATCTCTGGGGAAGAAGATAGTTCACTGGCTGTCTAAACAGGGCCCAGTGGCAGGACATTTGTTTAGTGAATTTATAGTGCTTTAGTTTCTGATCTTCAGCTCTTCTATTCTGAAAGTTGATTTTCTCAGTGGCCAGTTGGTCAGATCTGTAGAAACTGTCTTGTGCTAACATTCTTTTAAAGGACTGAATTGGAAAATATAATATAAACTAATTACTTTAGAGTGGGAAACAGATTTTTTATAGATTGTAACAATCAAGTCTTTGGGTAAGTGTAACATATCCCTCTGGGTCATCTACATGAGAAACCAAATTATATCAGATTTGAGGAACCGATTATCCCCGTACTGAGTGTTTTGTCCTTACCAGTACACTTATGGTAGAAGTCAGTAACAAAAACAAGATAATCCTATTGACTTGAAAATTGCCTGGGCAAGGTGGCTTAAGCTTTTAATCTCAGTGCTTTGGGAGGCCAAGGTGGAAAGATTGCTTGAGGCCAGGAATTTGAGATCAGCCTAGGCAATGGAGTGAGATCCCATCTCTCCCAAAAAAATGTTTAGTTGGGCATGGTGTCATGTGCCGTAATCCTCTAGCTACACAGGAGGCTAAGACAGGAGACTTGCTTGAACCCAGGAATTTGAGGTTACAGTTAGCTGTGATTGTACCACTGTGTGGTACCTGGATGACAGTGTGGTGAGACTACTTTTTTTTGAGTTGAAGTCTTGGTTTTGCTGAGGCTGGTGTGCGGTGTCAGGATCATGACTCACTACAACTTTGACCTCCTTGGCTCAAGTGAGCCTTACACCTCAGTCTTCTTTCTTTCTTTCTTTTTTTTTTTTTGAGTTGGAATCTCACTCTGTCGCCCAGACTGGAGTGCAGTGGCCGTTCTCAGCCACCGCAGCCTCGATCTGCTGGGCTCCGGCGATCCTTTCGCCTCAGCCTTCCAAGTAGCCAGAATTACAGGCATGCGCTACCATGCGCGGTTGATTTTTTTATTTATTGTAGAGATGAAGTCTTGCTGTCCAGGTGGGTCTCGAACCCGCGGGCTCAGGCAGTCCACTCACCTCAGCCTCCCAAAGGCGCGGGATTACAGGCTGAGCCACCTAGCCTGGCACACCTCAGTCTTCTAAGGAGCTGGGACTATGGGTACACACCACCATGTTCCACTAACTTTTACATTTTTTTACAAATAGAGATGAGGTTTCACTATGTTGCCGAGGCTGGTTTGGACCTCCTGGGTTCAAGCAGTCCTCCTGCCTCAGCCTCCCACAGTTCTGAGATTACAGATGTGAGTCATTGTGCCTGACCCTCTGTTTTTTTTTAATTAAAAAAAGGATGAAAATCTTTGGAAGTGAATAATAATAAAATAAATAATACAGTGCAACAGTGTTAAGTTTTGTAGGATGCAGTAGAAGCTATACCAAGGGGGACATTTATAGCTTTAAATGCAAGTATTAGGAAATAATAAAGGCTGGAATCAGTAAATATCTTTCTCAAGAAATTAGAAAAATTACTGCAAATTAAACTTAAAGGGAAAAGGAAGTAAATAATAAACAGCAAAAATTAATGACTTAGAAACTATACATTAATAGATGCACAGCAATGTCAGAAATGCTTCTTAAAAAGAGACTAATAAGGTAATTAAATCTGCTGTGGTGGTTGTGTCTGTAGGCTCAGCTATTCAGGAGCCTGAGGTGGGAGGATAGCTTGAGGCCAGTAATTTGAGGCTTAATGGCATGATGATTATGTCTGTGAATAGCTATTGCACTCCAGTCAGGGCAACATAGTGAGACCTCATCTCTTAAAA
>NW_007258386.1:393856-395275 GCF_000164805.1 Carlito syrichta | reverse complement strand
AAAAAATATATATATATATATATATATATATATATATATATAAATTAGGTGAGGAAAACAGCTAAGTCTAACTCAGAATAAATTATTTGTATGAATAGATGAAGAACAAAATGTGATATACACATACACTGTGGGATAGTATTCAGTCATTATAAAGGTAATTTCAACACATTACATACCTAGAGTAGTGAAATTATTTGATGCTGAAATAGAATGATTGTCCTCGGAGGATGTCTCTTAATTGACTACCCTAGATACTTTATAAGTGGAATCATACAGTGTTTGTCTTTTTGTGACGATTTGTTTTATGCAGTACAATGTCTTCAAGGTTCATCCGTGTGATAGCATGTGTTAGAAGTTCCTTTTTTCCTTTTTCTTTTTTTTTTTGAGACAGGGTCTTACTCTGTTGCCCAGGCTGGAGTGCAGTGGCACAATCCTGGCTTGTAACTTTCTAGACTCAAGTAATCTCCTGTCTCAGCCTCCTGAGTTCCTTGGACTACAAGTGTGTGCTACCACACCCAGCTAATTTTTTGATTTTTTTGTAGAGACGGAGTCTCGCTTAGTTGTACAGGCTGGTCTTGAACTCCTAGGCTCAAGCAATCCTCCCACCTCATCCTCCCAAAGTACTGGGACTACAGGCGTGAACCACCATGCCCAGCCTTCTTCTTGACCATTTTTAGATTTACAGTCTAATAGTGTTAAGTACGTGTTTCTTGTTCTACAACAAATCTCTACAGATCTCTAAAACTTTTACATCTTGCAAAGCTGATACTCTACTCATTGAACAACGTCTCCTCTTACCCTTCTCCCTCTAGCCTCTTTAACCACATTTCTACTTTTTGGTTTCTGAGCGTTTGACTACTTTAGATACCTAATATAAGTGGAATCATTCAATATTTGTATTTTTGTCACTTGTTTATTTTACTTAGCACAATGTCCTTAAGATTCATCTGTGTCATAGTATGTGCCTGGATTTCATTGCATGTATATGTCCCATTTGTTTAGTCATTCATAATGCTGTAATGAAGATGGGTGTGTAAATCTCTCTTCAGGTCTTACCCTCGGTTCTTTTGGGTATATACCCAGAAGTGATATTGTTGTGTCATATGGTAATTCTATTTTTATTTTTTTTGAGGAACTTACATGCTGTTTTTCATAGTTGTTGCATCATTTTGCATACTCACCAGCAGTGCACAAGGGTTCTACTTGGTCTGCATTTTTGCCAACACTTGTCATTTTCTGTTTTTTTGATAGTGACCATTCTAACAGATACCTCATATCTCATTGTGGTTTTGATTTGCATTTCCCTGATGATTAGTGATGTTGAACATCTTTTCATAAGCTTTTTGGTCATTTGTCTATCTTTTTTTTTTGAGTTGGAGTCTCACTCTGTCGCCCAGATTGGAGTGCAGTGGCACG
>NW_007258386.1:361705-393634 GCF_000164805.1 Carlito syrichta | reverse complement strand
CCTCAGCCTCCCAAAGGCGTGGGATTGCAGACTGAGCCACCGAGCCCAGCTGATTTTTTGATTTATTGTAGAGATGGGATCTCGAACCCGCGGGCTCAGGCACTCCACTCACCTCAGCCTCCCAAAGGCTCAGGATTACAGGCTGAGCCACCGAACCTGGCTTAAATCTTCACATTCTTATTGAAAATCATTTGACCATACATATTTTTTTCTTTTTAAACACATTATATATATACATAAAATTTAATTGCCCTTCTGCAGTTTGCATTTAAGAAGCTCTTTCTTCTGTTCCATTGGTCTAGATGTTTGTCTTTATGACAATACTGTTCTGTTTTGATTACTGTCATTTTGTAATATGTTTTGACATCAAGAACCTTCATCTTTTTCCCCCCATCTCAAGATTGTTTTTACTATTTGTGGTCCTTTGAGATGCCTTGTGAATTTTAGGGTTTTTTAAATTCTCTCTCTGCAAAACATACCATTGGGATTTTGATAGAGATTGCATTGGAATCTGTAGATGAGTTTATTCCTATGTGTTTTATTATTTTTGTTGGTATTATTATTATTATTATTATTTTTGAGTTGGACTCTCACTCTGTAGCCCAGGCTGGAGTGCAGTGGCCACTGCTGGCCACTGCAGCTTTGACCTGCTGGGCTCCGGCAATCCTACTGTCTCAGCCTTCCAAGTAGCTGGAACTACAGGTGTGCGCTACCACGCCCAGCTAATTTTTTAATTTTTTTGTAGAGATGAGGTCTCATCAAGTTGCTAAGGCTGTTCTCGAACTCATGGGCCCAGAAAATCCCCCTCTCTTTGGCCTTCCTACTTTGATGGCATTATAAATGAGATTTAAAAAAAATTTTTTTTTTTAGATTCTTCATTGTCATTGTATAGAAAGGCAAATAATTTTTATATGTTGATCTGTATTTTGCAACTTAAAGCTGAATTCATCCATAAGTCCTAAAATATTTTTGTTGAGAATCAAGGTTTTCTACATATAAGCTGCTGCTGATTTTTGAATTACAGTCTTACTCTGTCGCCCAGGCTGGAGTGCAAGTGTCACGATCATCACTACCATAGCCTCTACCTTCTGTGCTCAGACAATTCTTCCTTCTCAGTCTTTCAAGTAGCTGGGATTACAAGCATGTGGCATCACACCTGGCTATTTAAAAAAAAAAATTACTATACAGATGTCGTCTTAGCATGTTGCTCAGGCTGGGCTTGAATTCCTGGGCTCAGGCGGTCCTCTTACCTCAACCCTCCCAAAGTGCTGGTATTACAGGCATGATGAGCCACTGCATCCAATATAAGATTATTTCATCTGTGAATTAGAGATAATTTTAATTTTTCCCTTTCATCTTGGATGCTTCTTTTTTTCCTTTTTCTTGCCTAGTTCCTCTGGCTAGCACTGCCAGTACTCTATTAATAGAGTGGAAGTGTTAAAATACGGCATTTTTGCTTTGTTCCATATCTTAAAGGGAAACTGTCAGCTTTTTACTGTTGAGTATGATGTTAGTTGTCGGCCTCTATTGTGTTGACGTAATTTTCTTATATTCCTAGTTTGTTGTGTGTTTTTATCATGAAAGGCTCTTAAATTTTGTCATGCTTTTTCTATATCAGTTAAAATGATCATGTGGTTTTTGTCCTTCCATTCTGTTAATGGCAGTGTATTACACTGATTGATTTTCATGTGGTAAACTATCCTTGCAGTCCAGGAATAAATCCCACTTGGTCATGGTGTATAATCTTTCTATATATTGTTGTATTCAGTTTGGTAGTGATTTATTGGGACTTTTTGCCTCAGTGTTCATCAGTGATATTATTCTGTAATTTTCTTATAGTAGTACAGGTTGAGTATCCTGGTCCAGAATGCTTAGGATCAGAAAGAAGTATTGATGTTGGATTTTTTGGATTGTGGGACGTATGCATCATATGACTTACTTATAGGTGTTGAGTCTGCCAAATCTGAAATCTGAAATGCTCAGTGTGCCTTTCTTTTAAGTGTCATGCTGTCACACAAAAGTTTTGAATTTTGAAGCATTTTGGATTTTGGATTTTGGGATGTTCATCCTGTGTCTTTATCTGAATTTTGGTATCGATAATGCTTGACTTCATGAAATGAGTTTGGAAGTGTTCTCTGCTCTTTAGTTTTTAGAAATAGTTTGAGAAGGTTGGTATTCTTACTGATTTATTTACATATATTTATTTATTGTTATTATTCTTTTTGAGACGGAGTTTTACTCTGTCACCCAGACTGGGGTGCAGTGGTGTGCTCATGGCCACCACAGCCTCAACCTGCTGGGTTAAGGCAATGCTTCTGGTTCAGCTTTCCAAGTAGCTGCACCTACAGGCATGTGTCACCACGTCCAGCTAATTTTTAAAATTATTGTAGAGACACGATCTCGCCATGTTACCCAAGCTGGTCTTGAACCTGGGGGCTCAGGCAATCCTCTCGCCTCCACCTCCCAAAGCAGGAGGATTACAGGCGTGAGGTATTGTGCCTAGTTTCTTTGTTTTAAATTTGAAACAAGGTCTTGTCTGAAGTACAGTGATGCAGTCATAGCTCACTGCAGCCTCGATCTCCTGGCCTCAAGCAGTCTTCATTCAACCTCAGCCTCCCAAAATTTTAAGATTACAGGCATGAGCTACTGTGCCTAGCCAGTTTATTTAAAATTAAAAATAATTATTTAATTAATCAATTTATATTTTTTGTTGTTGAGTTGGAGTCTCACTCTGTCACCCAGACTGGAGTGCAGTGGCCGCTCCCGGCCACTGCAGCCTCGACCTGCTGGGCTCCGGTGATCCTTCTGCCTCAGCCTTCCAAGTAGCTGGAACTACAGGCGCGCACTACCACACCTGACTAATTTTTTTGATTTATTGTGGAGATGAGGTCTCGCCAAGTTGCCTAGGCGGGTCTTGAACCTGCGGGCTCAGGCAGTCCACTCACCTCGGCCTCCCAAGACGTGGAATTACAGGCTGAGCCACCGAGCCTGGCCTAATTATTTTATTGATATATATTGTTTGTACATATTTTTGGTGTAGATGTGATATTTTGATTCATGTGTAATGACCAAATCAGGGTAATTGGGTTATCTATCACCTCAGACATTTATCTTTTGTTTATGTTATGAACATTCCAATTCTTTTAGCAATTTTATACTATCCATAAATTATTATTTTTTGCTTGCTTGTTTGTTTTTGTTTTTGGTTTGAGTCAGAGTCTCACTCTGCCTAGGATGGAGTGCAGTGACCTGATCACAGTGACCGCAGCCTCAACCTGCTGGGCTCAGGTGATCCCTCTATCTCAGCCTTCTATGTAGCTCGGTCTATAGTTATGTGCTACCATATCTGGCTCAGTTTTTAATTTATTTTTTGTAAAGACGGTGTCTTGCCATTTTGCCCAGGCTGGTCTTATACTCCTGGGCTCAGGCACTCCCACCATAGCCTCCCAAGGTGCTGGGATTATAGACGTGAGCCACTATGCCTGACCTAAATTACTGTTTTCTGTTAACTGTATATTCTAATTTCCATAGTCTTGTTTCTCTGACATTTGGGGATCTAGGGAGAGATTATCCTTTTTGGGGCTAGCTAATTCCTAAGGCAATAACTTGCCTAGGAGCACATCTTTCATATTCATATCGACCAATCTGAGTATATTTGTTCCCAATCATCCTCTTCTCTAACTTAAAAAAAACCAAATCATTAATTCTCATTTTCTATATCATCCCAGGGCCAGGTATCAAGTAGATGGAGACAACCTCTTTACCTCATTGTTTCCCAGTGTTATTCTAACTAGGCCGTCTGTCTTGCCTTTCCCATGGAAACCCCAGTACAGGCTTAGGCTTCAGCTTCAGTTCCGGTTCCCTCTTTCCTCTGTTTCTTGACCATTTTGATGCTTCTCTTGTGGTCCTGTGTGGTGTGTTGTTTCGCCTCTGCTTGGGAAATACAAGTAATACATTTTTCTTTTAGAGGTGTTGGCCTTTTTCTGTTGTCACCCAGTCATTTCACTATACATTAAATTCTTGGGTAAAAATTTAGAATATCTAGAGTGAGTGTGAGTTTACTTCTTTTATACTTTTAGTTTTTTCTGCAGTTGGAATTTTATTTTGTATTTTTTTGAGTCAGAGTCTTACTCTGTTGCCCAGGCTGGAGTGTAGTGGCATGACTATGGCTACTGTAGCCTTGACTTACTGTGCGCTTAGGCAATCTGCCTCAGCCTTCCAAGTAGCTGGGACTACAGGCACACGCCATCATGCTTGACTTATTTTTTTTATTGTAGAAACAAAGTCTTACCATGTTGCCCAGGCTGATCTCGAACTCCTGGGCTCAGGCAATACTTTGTCTCTGTCTCCCAAAGTGCGAGGATTATAGACATGAGCCACCGTGCCCAACCTGGAAATTTTTTGAAGACAATAAGTGCCAACATTTCTATCAGTCAGCTGTGATTAAGATGGATATTCTTTCTTTCTTTCTTTTTTATTCTCACAAGGGTGCACACTCTTTGAAGATAGAATCAGTAGTCTAAAAGACAACTTTTACTAGAGAGCCAAGACACTCTAACACGACTAGTTTATGTAATGAGCCTAAAAGGTCCACTGGCCTCATCTTTTCCTTTGCCATGTTGAGATATCAGGTTAAAGATCAGGACCTAATTCTTTCTTTTTCACTGTTTTTTTTTTGAGTTGAGGTCTCACTCTGTCATACACTGTCATGATCACAGCTCACCACAGCCTCAATCTCCTGGGCTCAGGTGATCCTTCTGCTTCGACCTCCCAAACAACTAGGACTACAGATGTGTACCACCACACCCGGTTTATTTTTTATTTTTATTTTTTGTAGAGACAAGGTCTATGTTTTGCCCAGACTGATCTTGAACTCCTGGGGTCAATAAGAATCATTTCATTGTAAAATTTGTACCTATCTTTGGAAAGGATACCTGAAGGAAAAATAGCTATAGTATGTGATCCTATTGTTTGCATTCTTGTTGGAAGGGCTAAATTAATAGTTATGAGGCAATTAAAGAATACTAAAACTAGTATTATGGGACAAAACTTTGATGTAGCACTGTAGAGTGTATAGGACAGAGAAAGTGAATCTGGAGGAAGTGAATCTGGAGAAAGTGAATCTGTAGGAAACAGAGTAGTTAATAAAACAATCTTCATGGAGATGAAGCATGATGTACATCTTGATACATATGTAGTCTTTGCAAATCCTCACAGAAAAAGGGATGAGAGGTTCTGCATGGGAAATGAAGCATTAAATTAAATAATAGGGTGATTGTGATTTGGGTCAGTGAGATAGGAGAGAGGCAGGCAAATGTGAAGGTAGTATTTTATTGCAGTGGATAGTTGGTTTTTTCAAGAGTGGTGAGTAATAAACCTAGAATCTAGAAAGTCTGAAAAACTGTGACGTTTCCCTATAATCTGACATTTTTCAAAAGTGGTGGGTAATAAACCTAAAATCTAGAAAGTCTGAAAAACTGTGACATTTCCCAATAAAACATTTTAAATGTTTTTTTCCCCTCATTAGCAAACTAAAAAGTCTTAGTAAAAATTAAAGATGAAAGTAATAGTTTCGTCAGTTATTTTGTAGTTTGACTAAAGTTTTTCTTTTTCCCTTTCAGAAGAATGGTTGAGACCAGTGATGAGAAAAGACAAGCAGGTTTTAGTGCACTGGGGCTTTTACCCAGACAGGTAATATTGACATGCTGTGAAATCTGGTATAAAGATTGTCAAAGCAAGTCATATTTATTTACATATCATTGTTTTTTATGAATAGTGACAACTGTGTTGATTTGTTTTTGGTCATTGCTTTTACTTTATTGAATCATTTATGGTCTGTTTTCTTATTCAAGTCATGGAATTCAGTGAAGTTGCATGACTTTAGTTATCTTAAAAAAGGATACTTTTTATATATATGCCAAGAGTCTTTCAGTATAGTATTAGGCTGCTAATTTAGATCTGTTTTCTTCAAGAAGTAAATTTCTTTCCCTATTGTTTATTACTAGTCAGTTTGTTGTTTTTAAAAACTATTTATGCCACACTATTAAAGGTGAACTATTTTGTCTAAAATGGAGTTTTTCTTTGTGTCAGAAATGTATTTACCTAGTGTTGTTGCTGCTTTTATATGTCACAACCCGTACTGTGCTTCAGTGTCTATAGTATGAATAAAGAATATTGTAAACATGGTCTAGATGTTACTGAAAATAGTAGACCTTGTTTAATATTGTACCAGCATATCACATATGTAAATAAGGATAACTTTCTGTGTACCTAATTTCCCTAAACCCGTAGTAGAGTTGCTTTGGTATTTATTTCATTCTTGTGTCAAATAGAGATTTTCTTTATTTTTGGTCAGAGATTTTTGGTCACAGATTTTTCAGGTTTGGTCAGTCTTCCTTCACCTCTACCTCCCATCTACTTCTTGTCTTCTTATATTATTCACAGCAAATCTTAAATATATTTCAATTATAAATATTTCAGTATGTATTTCTAAGAGATAAGGACTCATTTTTTAAAAAGAAATACTCATTCTACTGTTATCAATCCTGAAAAACTGAACAATTTCTTAATATGAAATATCTAGTCATTATTTTATATATATTATATATTATAGTCATTATTATTATATAAATGATACATTTGATTGTGTGGTATAGTGACTCATACCTGTAATCCCAGCCCTTTGGGTAGTCAGATGGGAGAATTGCTTGAGTTCAGGAGTTTGAGACCAGCTCAGGCAACATAGCAAGGCCCTGTCTCCACCAAAAGTAAAAAAAAAAAAAAAAAAAAAATCAACCAATCATGGCGGCATGCACCTGTCCATGATACTCAGGAAGCTGAGGAAGGAGGATTGCTTGAGCCCAGGAGTTTGAGGCCACAGTGAGCTATGATTGTGCCACTGTATTCCAGCTGGGTGACTAAGATTTTTGTCTACATACATGCATACATACATACAAACATACCACTAGAATGTAAGCGCTTTCTATAAAGTACTTCTCTCAAGGCTTCAAACCAGTAGTCCATGCATAGTTAAAAAACAGTTTCAACGTTATAGCAGTTATCATAGGAAAGCAGTTGCCCTTTGAAACACTTAAATGGAAACTCAAATTTATGATGACAAGCTATGTAAGTATATGTTTGATATAAATTATATAATACATTATAAAACATATTAGCCTGTTTGCTAACCTTTTCCTCATGTATCAGGTAAAATATAGTAACTGACTCAGATCTTTTCTTCTCAAGAGGCCTTATTAGTTCACTTTAAAAATAGTAACTATGGCCTATGTCCTGACTTCTACCTACATTGCATTTTCTAATCAAGACTTGAAGAATATAAAATATAAGATCCTCATTCTTTCCTTGATGTTATAATCTTTCCCTGGTATACTTAATTAGTTCGCAGCATAACTTTTTTTTTTTTCCCTGAGAAAGCAGGATTTATTGAGAGAACAAAAAAAAACTCCACAGTGGGAGGGGACCCAAGGGGGTAGCCCAGAACTTTTTTGGGGGGTATCATGTTTAATTGTTCCTAGGAATCTTATCAGAATGTTTTCAGTAGATATTTAGAGCTGTGCTAGTTCCATATACTTTTATACTAACTTCTGAATTGTGGCTAAAAGGAAGCCAGTACTTGTTATCATACCTTTATTTCATTTAGATGTCACTTGGTTTTACAATAATTTATTGGTCAGTATTGTGACATTAGCAAAGTTTTATTTTGGTAAATTTTATGTTTATCTTAAAGTTATATTGGAGTGAGTAGAATGATTTATATCAATGAGTTGGAGCTTGTTGGTAAGAGAATCTTTGAGATATGAATAAATGAGGGACTTAAGTATCTGGATATCTGGACAGTGAGGGCAATGAGGAACATTATAGATAGTAGGGAGCAGTTTGTTTAAAGTACATGCAGACTTAGTGGCGCTTATTGGAATTATGTCATTGAAGCCTGTGTGGCTTGAAAATAACATGAATGATGAGAGAAGACTAGGAGATGGGGTCAGAGTGGCAGTCATAGGATCAGATCTTAAGGCTTGGTAAGCTACTGTTAGGGTTTTGACTTTCACTCTGATCAGGTAGGAGGTGTGGGAAGGTTTTGAGCACTGGAGTGATATGGACGAACTTAGTTTTTAAAAAGATCACTCTTGTTGCTGTGTAAAAAGTTGACTTTAAGGGGGCCAATGACAGATGTAGGAAAACTAGTGAGTAGAGCGGAGGGGTAAGAAGTAGATTCTGGACTTAGTTTGGAAATAGAGCTGGTAGAATTTGCTTGTGGTTTGATGATAGGATGTGCTTGAGAACGAAGTCAAGGATGTTTTCAAGGATGTAGATCTGAACAGCTAGATAAATGGAGTTGTCATTTACTCAAATGAGGTTAATTGGCTAGAGTGTATTGTTGAGGCAGAGTTGGCATTGCAAGTTGAACTTTAAGTGTGTGAGGTCTGGAATGTTTTTTGGGTTTTTTTTTTTTGAGTTGGAGTCTCATTCTGTCGCCCAGACTGGAGTGCAGTGGCCGCTCCCAGCCACCGCAGCCTCGACCTGCTGGGCTCCAGCAATCCTTCCGCCTCAGCCTTCCGAGTAGCCGGAATTACAGGCATGCGCTACCACGCCCTGCTGATTTTTCTGATTTATTGTAGAGATGAGGTCTCGCTGCCCAGGCGGGTCTCAAACCTGCAGGCTCAGGCAATCCACTTACCTCAGCCTCCCAAAGGCGCGGGGTTACAGGCTGAGCCACCAAGCCCGGCTGGAATGTTTATTAGATGTGTAAGAGGAGATGTGGAGTTGACTTTTGGATATATGAGTTCAGAATTTATAGAAGAGGGCAGATACAAAATATGGAGTTGTCAGTAAATATTTGAAGTCCTAAGAATGAATGAGATCACAAGGAAAGAGAATTTTTCTAAAAATTGAGCCCTGAGGCCTTCTAATATTGAAGAGATTTGGGGTGAAGATGAGAAACTGGCAATGAAGACTGAAGAGAGGCCGGCGATGAGAAGGAATGCCAGATGATAGATAGTATTGCCCTGAAGCCTAAGTGAGGGAAGTACTTTGAGGAAAGAGCAATCAACTGTTTAAAATTCTCTGGTGGACTGAGTTATCAACTTTTGAGATTAGCAATATGAACGTTACTGGTGACCTCTACAAAGGAGTTTTCTACACAAAAAAGTGTTTGATAATTTGCTATTACGGAATTTTATAGTATTTATGAAATATATTCTTAGTGCTTATAGAAACCTTTCTAATCAATGAATGTACTTTTATTCTAATTTTTTTTCATTTTTTCATTTCTTTTATAGCTATGATACTTGGGTTCATAGTAATGATGTCGATGCTGAAATAGAAGATCCACCAATTCCAGAAAAGCCATGGAAGGTGAATGACCTTAAAAAAAAATTTTTTTTTAAATTACTGTAACCTTGAATTCCCGGGCTCAAGTGATCCTCCTGCCTCAGCTTTTTCAAAGTAGCTGGGCCTACAGGCATAAGGCACCATGCCTCGCTGATTTTAAAATTTATTTTGCTGGAGTATGTAAGTTTTCTGGTTACTCCACATCCTGGCCAGTGCTTTCTGCTTTTTGACTTTATAATATTTGCCAATTTGGTAAATGTAGTATCTTATTTGTTTTTAGTTTATATTTCTCTTATTACTAAAAAGCTTTATCATCTTTTCATTAGTTCTTTGACTTAAGTGTTTTCTATTAAGTGTCTATTCTCATATTTTGCTCTCTTTTGCTTTGTCTTTTTATTTGTAGGTGTTCTATAGATAGTCTGCGTACTAACCATTGCCAGTTATATGTGTTAAAATATGTTTTCATAGTAGCCTGTCTTTTTGTTTTCCAGTTCTGAGGAGGCCATCAAGATACTCTCTTACTGTTTGTTAAACATTTTTGTTTGTTTGTTTTTGTTTTGAGTTGGAGTCTCACTCTGTGGCGCAGAATGGAGTGCAGTGGCATACTCACAGCCACCCCAGGGTTGACCTGCTGGGTCTGACGATCCTTCCACCTCAGCCTTCCATGTAGCTGGAACTACAGGCACACGCTGTCATACCCCACTAATTTTTGATTTATTGTAGAGACAAGATCTCGCCAAGTTGCCCAGGCTGTTCTTGAACCTACAGGCTCAGGCAATCCACTCGCCTTAGCCTCCCAAAGTGCTGGGATTATAGGCTGAGCCACCAAGCCCAGCCGCTAAACGTTTTTTAGTTTTGCCTTTCATATGTAGATCTTTAATCCATATGGCATTAATTTGCAAAAATATGGTATGTATGAAAATTTTCCCCCCATGTGATGCTTTAACAACTATCTCCTGAAGAAAGAAAAATGTTGAACTTGAATTCTCTCCATCAATCCATATCAGTAGTATCATATTTTTATATGTGTAGTGATGTGTTTCTGGACTCTATTATATTTTATTGGTCAGTTTGTTCCATTGTGAATAATACCTTTTTTTCCCCCTTCTAGTCGTGTCTTGGGTCTTTGCCTTTCTGTGTAACTTTTTAATTTTTTTGAGTTGGAGTCTCACTCTGTCACTCAGGCTAGAGTACAGTAGCATGTTCATGGCTCACTGTAGCCTCAACCTCCTGGTCTCAGATGATCCTTCTACCTCAGCCTTCTAAGTAGCTGGGATTACAGGCACATGTCATCACTAGCTAATTATTTTTTATTTTTTGTAGAGATGACATTTTGCTATGTTGCCCAGGTTAGTCTTCAACTCCTGGGCTTAAGCAATCTTCCTGCTTCAGCCTCCCAAACATCTGGGATTACAGGCATGAGCCACTGTTCCTGGCCCTTTCTTTGCACATTTTAGAATCAGTTTGTCAAGGTTCATATAAAACAAATAAACTCACTGGAATTTTGATTGGAATTAAAGTGAGTTTACATGTCAGTTTTGAGAAAACCAGAATCTTAATAATATTTGATGTTTCAACCTGTGGATGCTGTTTCTTTCTTTATCTATCTATCTATTTATTTATTTATTTAGAGACAGGGTCTCTCTGTCACCCAGACTGGAGTGTAATGGCACAATCAACACTCACTGTAACCTCAAACTCCTGGGCTCAAGCTAATCCTCTTGCCTCAGCCTCTCGAGTAGCTGGGACAACAGGCATGTGCCACCACGCCTGGCCTATCTCCCAATTTATTTAGGTCTTTTATATCTTTCTTTTTTTTGAGTTGGAGTATCATTCCGTCATTCAAACTGGAGTTCAGTGGCCGCTCCCTGCCACTGCAGCCTCGACCTACTGGGCTCTGGTGATCCTTCCGCCTCAGCCTTCCGAGTAACCAGAATTACAGGTGCACACTACCACACCTGGCTAATTTTTTATTTATTGTAGAGACGAGGTCTCGCCAGGTTGCCCAGGTGGGTCTTGAACCCGCAGGCTCAGGCAAGCCATTCACCTCAACCTCCCAAAGTGCTGGAATTACAGGCTGAGTCACCGAGCCCAGCCTAGGTCTTTTATATCTTTCATTAAAGTTTTATAATTTTCTTCAAACCTCATTGATAATTATGGAATAATCATGTAGTTATTAAAGTATGTTTTTGGAGAAAATTTTTTCCCCTTAAATCTCACTTATGAAATGCCAATTGGGTAAAACTACAGAGTTGGCTAATTATTTCGTGTGAGCCAACCAACTGTTTTTGTACATACAGTTTTATTGGAGTACATTCCCATTCATTCATTTATGTACGTGTAATTCTGCTTTTGTACCTTAGCAGTAGTAATTGAGACAGAGACTGCATGGTCTGCAATCCAAAACATTTCCTGTCTGACCTTCTAAGTAAAAGTCTGCCAGCCTTTTCTGTATGTTGCCCCATTATCTTCAGTGATTAAAAAAAGAATAAAAACAAACTAAAACAAAAAAATTTTAAAACAGTCTTTAAATATAATCTAAAGGAGTTACATCTAAACTAATCTCCCATTGAAAACTTCATAGGCTGGACTTGGTGGTTCAGCCTGTAATCTCAGCACTTTGGGAGTCCGAGGCAAGTGGATTGCTTGAGCCCGCAGTTTCGAGACCAGCCTGGGCAACTTGGTGAGACCTCATCTCTACAATAAAATAAAAATAGCCTGGTGTGGTAGCACACGTCTGTAGTTCTAGCTACTTGGAAGGCTGAGGCGGAAGGATCACTGGAGCCCAGTAGGTCAATATTAGGGTGGCCGTGAGCGTGGGCAAAGGAGTGAGGCTCCAACTCAAAAAAAAAAAAGAAAGCTTCATAAAATGTGAACTGTGTTATCTAATGTCAGAATTACTTATCCCCTAAGATGACTTAACAGTTTCAAACATATATAATATCTTTGTGTGTAGTCAGATGGAATATGTTCTACATCTGTTTAGTCAGAACAGAGTAAGTTGCTCCTTGGAAAAAATGTAGATTAAAGGAATAAATGGTATGAGTCATGAATCATATAATATTATGAGTACCATTGAGAGATTTTTAGAAATTTATTTCCCTTCAGATCATAGTTGAAAGTTTAAGACTGGGCTTGATCACAGAACTTAACTGTGGATCATTTTATTATTAAGGTAACTTACTTCCAGAAGTTAGCCAGTTTTGCTCAAGGACACATAGCCTATTAGATTATATATATATATATATATATTTTTTTTTTTTTTTTGAGTTGGAGTCTCACTCTGTCGCCCAGACTGGAGTGCAGTGGCCGCTCCCGGCCACCGCAGCCTCGACCTGCTGGGCTCCGGCGATCCTTCCGCCTCAGCCTTCCAAGTAGCCGGAATTACAGGCACGCGCTACCACGCCCAACTGATTTAGATTATATTTTTTTATATAATATATTTCATATATTAATATTACATATTATTTTGACACTAAGATGTTTTTTATTCCTTTGAACCTAGGATTTAAGAGCTCAGTTAGAACTCAATGCAAATCCAGTTTTTGACTCTAGTTTGGTGTGTAACTAGGCAGCTTACTAAAATTCTGTTTGCCCCAGTTTGCTGATTTGGAAATCCAGAGAATATAGTTGCATTATTTCACCATACTTGGGAGGGTTAATTGGGATCAGGTATGTAAAGTGTTCAGTATAGAGCCTGGCACAGCTATTAAGTGTCACATACTCTTTTTACGTGCTTTAAGATATTTCTTCCAAGGATTTCTGAATAGATAAAGCATGTTCAAAGTGAATATTTAGTTCTTTATTTTTTTAAAGCAGTGTGTACACACTTTTTCACACTTTGGAAAACACTATTCTGACTTGTTTTCTAAACCGTTGCTCAGTTAGTTTACCCTTTTTTGTAGCGCATTTTCTCCCTCTCTAATTTGAGATTTCTCATGTTTATATACTCTTCCCCTAATTTGTACATTCAGGAGTCTTTACAGGTTACTTTATTGAAGTTTTTTTTTACTTCAGCAACAATTTATTATGAACATCTTTTATTGAGGACATGATTGAGAATCAGGAATCAGGCAAACAAAAGCTGATTAGCCAGTTCCAGAAGGACTCAAATATGCACTAAAGCTCAAAACCCTCAGGCAACCACTGGATAACTTTTATTCTTTCTGGTTTTTTTTTTTTAATAAAGATGTGGGGTACAATTCAGGGTTAGTGAAGTTCTTATTTTCTCTTTGACAGGGTAATAATTTTGTGTTTGTATCTGTTACTGTGGTAACTATAGCTTCCAAGGGAAAGGAGACAGTAGTCAGATGAGTATCATTCTTTTTTTTTTTGAGTTGGAGTCTCACTCTGTTGCCCAGACTGGAGTGCAGTGGCCGCTCCCGGCCACCGCAGCCTCGACCTGCTGGACTCCGGCGATCCTTCCGCCTCAGCCTTCTGAGTAGCCGGAATTACAGGCGTGCGCTACCACGCCCGGCTGATTTTTTGATTTATTGTAGAGGCCTTGCTGCCCAGGCGGGTCTCAAACCCGCGCGGGCTCAGGCAATCCACTCACCTCAGCCTCCCAAAGGCGCGGGATTACAGGCTGAGCCACCGAGCCTGGCTGAGTATCATTCTTAAATCAAAGTTTGTGAAAAGCATTTTTCAGTAACCAGTTTAGTAACCCTTAAAAAAAGAAAATGGGGCAGCTGGGAGCTTATATTGACAAAACATTTTCATTAGGAAGTTCATATTGCCTTCTTTTTTTTTAAGAGATGGGTTCTTGCTATGTTGCCCAGGCTGGTCTCAACCTCCTGCCTTGGTTTACCAAAGTACTGAGATTGTGAGCCATCACAGTTAATGATTGTCATGATGTATCTTGTTTTTACAGTGTTCTAAGAAGGCTTCATAATTATAACTGATTTTTGTCCTGGTATGTTCATGTTTGTTGCAACCAGCATTCCCCCCAGCTCCAAACCTTTTGATTGAGATGTAGACAGTAGTGCTATACAGGGAAGGATTGTCTACTGCCAAATTCCAGTTGTGTCATCTGAGACATACTATTGGATAAATAGAATATTATATGTTAGGGTTTTTTTGTTTTTGTTTTGTGTGTAGGAGTCTCACTCTGTCACCCAGACTGGAGTGCAGTGGCACACTGCTCATAGCTACTGCAGCCTCTACCTGCTGGGCTCAGGCAATCTTTCCACCTCAGCCTTCCAAGTAACTGGAACTATAGGGACACGCTTCCATGCCCAGATGATTTTTTGATTTATTGTAGCAACGAGGTCTCACCAAGTTGCCTAGGCTGGTCTTAAACCCGTGAGCTCAGGCAGTCTTTTTGCCTCCACCTTCCAAAGTGCTGGGATTACAGGCTTGAGCCACCGAGTCCGGCCTATATGTTAGATTTTTTGGTTTGAATGTATATCTATATCTGTATATATACCTACATTCATACTACATCCAAAGAACCCTTTATTTCCCTGAAGTCTTACTCATTTGGTGTTTTAAATGAGAGAAGTGTTCATATAAAGCAAAGGGAAGAACCCAACATTTGACTCTCATTTTCCTACTCTCACCTCAAACTTGACTATCCTTGAAAGGACGTCATATTGTACCACATGTATTTGATGGGACTAGGTGATAGATATCTGGAAAAATGCTCTTTAACATTAGAGTGTTTTTCATAAACTTAGAGACAATCTTTGTGCCAAAACAAGGACTGTCTTTGTCTCTGTGCTACTAAATGTTTTTGTTAGTGATTTTCATGAAGATAACATGAAGTAACTAACAAACTTGAGGGTTTTAACTTTAAAAATCGAAATCTAAGCAAAATTAGTGATGCTTTCTTGTCCTCTCTACTCAGTAAAATATATGGAATAAAAATTGGAAATGGTTGTTATAACTCGCATATCGTTGTTAGCATTAGTGCTTTTAATCTGCACAATTGAGGCATTGAAAATAATGTCAGCTAATTTCCCTTTGAATACTTTTAAAAAACTTGAGTGATGTTATTATTATATAGATATTCATGCTTTCATGTTTTAGGTTCATGTGAAATGGATTTTGGACACTGATATTTTCAATGAATGGATGAATGAGGAGGATTATGAGGTAGATGAGAACAGGAAGCCTGTGAGTTTTCGTCAGCGAATTTCAACAAAGAATGAAGAGGTATTTTGTTTGGCACTGTTTCTCACCACTGTATGTTTCTTCTTTCTTGACCTAAATATTATCAAATCTTTGCCAGAATGTTAGATACAAACCAAGGTGCATCAGCTACCATATGCATGTAAAAGTTCTAAGTAGCTGTGACAGCCATTTCAGAAGCTGGCATCTTGAAGAGGAAGCTTGACAATCTTAAAAGATTATTAAGATTTAAAGTGGCCCATGTAGTATGACAGTGCTACAGCTAATTTTGTCCACTAGGGCTGAATTTTAATTTTGTATGTCCAGTATTATAGCAGAGTTTAATTTATTTGTTGGTTTTCATAGGGAAAACTAATTTTGTTTAATATTTTTTAATAGCTTTGTTAATGCACAGACAGTATCTAGTACAAAATATAGGCCTTAAACACCTTAGTGTTAAAGTTCAGGCCTGCTTTCTCCGGGTGGGGAACTTGACATTTAATACTTTTAATTCTTTAAGAAGTTCAACCTCTTAAATATTTATCCATGATACCTTACCAGGTAGAACTTGTGAGCTAAGTGTGTGATTTAAGAAGACTTAACTAGGAAGAAGACTTGAGAGATAGTATTTAGTTTGTGACAGCTTTAGAAAGAGACTTGTGATTTTAAATTTATTTTCACAGGGTTTTTTTGTGTGTGTGTTTTGGTTTTTTTGAAAAATCTTGGAGATACTCTTTGAACCATTAACATAGAAAATGCAGTTCTGGCACACCTTTTTTTCAGCCTTGTTACTTTCCTACTACAACTTATTCGTCACACTATGTATAGTCGTGATTTTTTTTTTTTTTTTAGTCAATGTCTCACTCTGTCACCCAGGTTGGAGTGCAGTGGCAGACTCACAGCCACCTCAGTGTCAACCTGCTGGACTCCAGTAATACTTTGGCTTCAACCTTCCAAGTAGCTGGAAGTACAGGTGCATGCTACCTTGCCTGGCTAATTTTTTTTTTTTGATATATTATAGAGACGCAGTCTCACCAAGTTGCCCAAGCTGGTCTCGAACCCCTGGGCTCAGGCATTCCTCTTGCCTCGGCCTCTAAAAGTACTGGTATTACAGGCTTGAGCCACCATGTCTGGTCTATAATATATTCGTGATTTTTAAGAAAAGTATTTTACAGTTGGGTCTTTTCATTTTTAGGGTATTCCTGATTGTTTGAAATTTGACTCTTTAAATTTATTTTAACCTTTCATGGCAGATATGATTATATATTTGTTTTTCCTTAGTGTATTTTAAACCAAAGCTTTTGTGTCTTTAGGGATATTTTTTTCCTTTTTTTTTTTGAGTCAGAGTCTTACTCTGTCGCCCAGACTGGAGTTCAGTAGCATGCTCATGGCTACCTCAGTGTCGACCAGTCTGCTGGATTCACGTGATTCTTCCACCTCAGCCTTCCAAATAGCTGAAACTACAGGCACGTGCTACCACACCCAGCTAATTTTTGGATATATTGTAGAGACAAGGTCTCACCAAGTTGCCCAAACTGGCCTCAAAACCCTGGGCTCAGGCAGTCCTCTTGCCTTGGACTCCCAAAGTGCTGGGATTACAGGCTTGAGCCACTGCGCCTAACCTCTTTAGGAATATTCTAATCTCCGTATTACATTGTTAAACTGGGGTGTACATACCTACCCTGTTCAGATTTAGATAGTTTATATATTAATTTATTTATAAGTGTCTATGTAAAAATTGATTTAATATTTTAAAATAAAATTTAACTTCAAATTTACTGTAATACTCAAAGGTGTGTATAGTACAGATTTTCTTTAAAACTGCTCTTTTACAGATTTGTAAAATGCTTAAGATTCCTAATTTGATGCAGCAGGGCTACTAAAAGGAAACATAGTTGTTAGAAATAGGAGGGGTAATAGAAAAAGTTATTGTTTAATTTATGTTTTAATTGCTGATATTTTTGTCTGCATCTCCAGTGCTTTTTTACCTAATTCAGTACTGTGGATTATTTTAAGTGTGTTTTATTATAGTCTGTTTTATTTAATTGGTAGTTATTATGTGCAGGTTAACTTTTTTGCATGTTGATATTGTACCTTGCAACATTCCTGAACTTGCTTAATATTTTTACTAGTTTTTTGTGGATTCCTTAGGGTTTTTTTAAGCTTATGTTGTCTGCAAATAGGAATACACTTACTCCCTCATATTGACTTTTTTTTGTTTGTTTGTTTGAGTTTGTATCTCACTCCATGGCCCCAGCTAGAGTGCAGTGGCACGCTCACGGCCACCCCAGTGTTGACCTGCTGGCCTTGTCGATCCTTCTATCTGTCTTCCAAGTAGCCAAGACAACAGGCGCGAATTACCATGCCCAGCTAATTTTTTATTTTATCGCAGAGATGAGGTCTCGCCATGTTGCCCAGGCTGGTCTTGAACCTTCAAACTCAGGCAATCCACTTGCCTTGGCCTCCCAAAGTGTTGGGATTACAGGCTAAACCACTGAACCTGGCCTCATATTGACTTTTAAATGATGTTGTAGTGTCATTTAACATCCTTTGTGCCGTAATGTTATCTTTTCTGTTTGTTTTACTCATTGACTTAAGAATAATTTCTGTAATGATACATTTTCATATGATCATTTGGCCTGTCTTTGTTTTTCATTAGTTTAATAGCATGTGTTTCATGTTTTCTCGTAGTTATTGAAAATGCTTGTCTCACCTGGAAGCACAGAATGTGATGAGTTAACAGTTTTTGTTTGTGCGGAGTTTGAGCATGTGTGTGTTGTAGTATCATTTTATACCTGATAACTGGTATTTCCATTGGTGATGCATCATCTGAAAAGTCAGGAAAAGTCTCTTTACTGTTGTTGGTCCTGGATGCTTAATGATAGGTCTTTCATTTGCTCTGAACTAAAGGGTTTCGTTTTGCCTTTGTTTGTGGAAACTCACCTTTGGACTAGGATTTATAGAAACTGAGGAGCCAGCACAGTTGACTGATACTTATGTCCATTTACTTCTTCCTAGCCAGTTAGAAGTCCAGAGAGAAGAGACAGAAAAGCATCAGCTAATGCCCGGAAGAGGAAACATTCACCTTCACCTCCCCCTCCCACACCCACAGAATCAAGGAAGAAGAGTGGGAAGAAAGGGTAAGAACTACAGGCATTAAAACAAACTTCAAAGGACTTTGCAGTTTTTTTGTAAATTAGATGTTTTACTGAAAGTGAGTGGTACTTTGACTTGGTTGAAAAGTATCTTGCTTGGGACTAGGTTACTTTGTTATGGGAGGTTATCTGCAGGCATCTTATCTTGTATTTCTACACAGGGACCCTGAATAAAACTTAAAAAAAAAATATCTAAGTGTATATCCAGAAGCATGGCTGGTAAGGAGTTAAGAAACTCTATTCAACATAGTTAATGTCTTTCTTTGATTTTACCACCCATTCCATTTGTGATCGGATTGACTCATGAAAGGATGAAGCTGGGCTGTTTGATGTTCTGCCAAGTGCAGCAGTGCAACTCCATGTTCAGAGCTATACATTTGTACTTAGTGAGGCTTTGTTGAGTGAGAATTATGGTCTCTACTAAGTCGGTTATTCTGAAGATTAAATGGAACTTTAAAGCCTGTGTTCTGTGGCTGACCTAAAGTATATAATAAATGGTAGATAATAATTATTTATTTATTTATTTTTGAGTCGTCGTCTCACTGTGTTGCCCTGGCTGCAGTGCAGTGGCACGCTGATAGCCACTGCAGCCTCTGCCTGCTGGACTCAGGCTCTCCTTCCACCACAGCTTTCCAAGTAGCTGAAACCACAGGCATGCCCCACCTCGCCTGGCTAAATTTTTTTAATTTATTGTAGAGATGATGTCTCACCATTTTGCTCAGGTTGGCAGTCCTCTTGCTTCTGCCTCCCAAAGTGCTGGGACTACAGGTGTGAGCCACCGCACCTGGCCTATCATTATATATTAATAAATTCAGATTTATGTAGCTCAAAATTTTTTTTGTATAATTTTGTAAATGTTATGGTTTAATCTTAGTGAGAAAATGTGTTTGCAAAATTGGTTATTTTCACATGATAGTAAAATTGTTAAACTTCTGACTGTTGACTAGAGTATGATAATCTCCTTGACATCTTCTTCTTTCTTGCCCCTTCTGTGTACAGACTTCCTGCTCTAGACAAATTCTGTTCCTAGAGCATGCTTTGAGTCATGTTATTTCCTGAAGTATGCAGTTACCAGAAGCATTCTTAATCATTTGTAGACACCTTTAGGGATGTTTTAAAATGTCTACATTTAATATATGTAATATTAATGAACTAATCACAATCATAAAAAAATTTTGGTATTTTGTTAAGCTACCATGTATTATGATATAAAAATTAACCCTTTGTACTTGAAGACATCTTGAGGATCACGTACCAGCAACTTGGTCGCACTTTTTTTTTTTTTTTTTTACAAATTCCTTCATATTAAATAGCATAGTACTAGAACCAATTATTTTATTGTAATGATATTTGGCTTATGATGGAATTTTGGACATTGAGCAGTTTATGACAAAAATTAATATTTTATATCTTATAGTTATCTAAGGTGTGGCATTGTGTGAAAGAGTCACCAACATGCATTGCAGGTCATTGATACATGTTGTTCAATAGTAATTTGTTTGACATTTTCCACCTGGTGTTTTGCTATTGGAGCAGACAATATAGTCTCGTTTTCTTCCTCCCACATTAATAATATGTTCGAAGATGATGTAGAAGGACACACTTGTAATTCCTGAAGACGACTTAACTGATCGATCAGAAGCTTGACAAATTTCAAATGGGACATAGGTTTTTCGTTATTTTTTGAAAAATTTATGCTTGTATAGTTTGTCCTGTATAATCACCATCAATGTCCTTATGTCTCCTGAGAGGGGTCACTAGAGTGGTTTGCTAGATTTATGATTTCCCTTCACAGGGGACATTTGAGTGCAAAGGGTTGAAATTGTAAAAGTAGATTTTCCATGAGGTACTATTATATTATTATATCTTTCTAAATTTAAATTTACCTGCATCTTGATGTTGATATTTAGAGATTCCAGAGCTACGTGAGCTAAAACTGGGTTCCGCCGGACAGCAGTGGCTGTTGAAACAAGATGTGATTTTCAAGTGGTGGCATTTACCCTCTTCTCTAAGTATAAAGCATATAGATAGAGTTTCCTAAAATACATGTATGCATGTAATTTAAATGAATACATTTGCCTTCTGGTGACTAGGCCTTTTTACATTTCTCCTTAGAATCATGTTTTTTTTGTTTTTTGTGTTAGAGTCTTTGTTGCACATGCTGAAGTATAATGGCATGCATGCAAAGGGCCACAGCAGCCTGAGCCTGCTGGGCTCAGGCAATCTTCCCGCCTCAGCATTCCAAGTAGCTGGAACTATAGGTGCGCACTCCCACACCCAGCTAATATTTTGATTTATTGTGGAAACAAGGCCTCACCAAGTTGCCCAGGCTGATCTCAAACCCAGGCTCAGGCTGTCCTCTTGCCTCTGCCTCCCACAGTGATGGGATTACAGACATGAGCCACCATGCCTGGCCAGAATCATGTATTTGGACAAAATATGTTGAATTCTGTTTTCCTGACCTTTGTTTTATTCATCTTCTGTGTATCTTTTTTTTCTTTTTAAATACTTTATCTCTCTAGCACTTTTAGGTTTATAAGTTCATAGGTTTTTTAAAAATCATCATGTAAATTTTATTTGAAAAATTGTGTTTGAAAAATGTGTGTTTGAAAATATGCATTTTACCTTATGTACCTTTTTCTAATCTATGCCAGTAGGTTTGGAATTCTAACCTATACCAGTGCTCAAAGAGAACTTTGAGCATTCTGTTGTGTGGGACTCAGCCTGACCCAGTGTGGTGTTTCATTCAGCTCTTTATCCATTCCCATTCTCAATACCCATTACTTTCCAAAACAAATTTTTTTTCTTTTGCCTTTACTTTTCATCCTGAAACATTGTCTACTTCTTAGTGAATTGTTACATAATTCTCAACTGTCACCTTAACTCTTCACCTTAACTCTCACCTTCACTATTTACAAATTCTTTTCTGTGATGTCTTTTCTTTGCACTTTTATTCATTTCTCTGTATTGAAATACAATGCTTTTATTGTATTTCTCTGTGTTGGTGTGAATCACATTATGTGAGTTAGGTATTAATTTTTTGTTCTGTATCCCTATAATTCTTAAAGGTAAGGAATCATCCCCCCCCTTTAAATTTAACCCTCTGGTATATATTAGCTTTAAAAACAATAATTTGATTGAATTGTTGGTGAAAGAGCAATGACGGGCAACTCCTTCGAGTCCTCTCCCACTGTGGGAACTTTTCTGTCCTCTCAATAAATCCTGCTTTCTCAAAAATAAAAATAAAAAATAAAAAAATAGTAATGACAATTTTTATGTAAAAGAATTAGTACCATATTTAGGAATTCTACTTGCAGTTCCTGATTTTTGAATGATAAAAAGAACCTGGAAAGTAAAGTTGCACATATCTTTGATTACTTATGTAGGTGATTGTTTATAATTTGAGAGAGACTGAGTTGCATTCCCTTAGCAGATGTTCTTTTATTACATGAATTGAAGCCCCTTTTATGACACTATCTGCAGTGTGAATAGTAATACAATTTCTATGCCTGTTTCTTAAGCCCATTAACTTTTATTTTATTGGCTAGTTAGTTGTAATTTGGGGTATGTGTCTAATTTGTTTGATTGCTGTTTGTCTTTTAAAGTGATTCTGAGTATAGATTCTAATTGTAGTAAAGACAGAGTCTTGGAAACTTTTTGCTGTAAGTAATTGTAATCAGTCTTGTTTATATGTTATATACTTTGTATGTTTTAGCCAAGCTAGTATTTATGGGAAGCGAAGAAGTCAAAAAGAGGAAGATGAGCAAGAAGATCTTACAAAGGATATGGAAGACCCAACACCTGTACCCAATATAGAGGAAGTAGTACTTCCCAAAAATGGTTTGTATTCTTCTGCATGAGTATTAGATATAATTTAATCATTCTTGGCAGTACCATGGAATTATTGGTTTATTGCTCTGCATCCATAATTTTTAACTTTCAGATATGAATAGATTACTGTTTTTTGTTTTGTTTTGTTTTGTTTTTTGGGTTAGAGTCTTGCTATTGCCCAGGTTGGAGTGCAGTGGCACACACACGGCCACTGAGGCATCCACCTGCTGGGCTCATTCATTCTTTTCATCTCAGCCTCCCAAGTAGCTGGAAATACAGGCGCATTCCACTACGCTCAACTAATTTTTTGATATATTGTAGAGACGAGTGAGGTCTTGCCAAGTTGCCCAGGCTGGTCTTGAGCTCCTGGGCTCAGACAGTCCTCTCATCTCTGCCTCCCAAAGTGCTGGGATTACAGATGTGAGCCATTCATTGAACCTGACCAACTACTGTTTTTAAGATGAACATCTTTGAAATTTTTTTCTCTTAATCATTTTGTGTACTTTTGCTATTTGTTTATGGAGAAAACCTACAGTGACCGAAAGATTCCCTAATTTAACAATGCTTTAAAATTAATGGTTTCTTAATTCCAACAGAATTGATAGTCATATAAAAAAGCAGATCACATAGCATTGTGTGATTTATCCCATTCAAATTTCTAGGTGTTGCTTTAGGAAAATAACTTAAGTTTTTGTCTATTAAGTGTGATGAACATTAATTATTGCTCATGTAATTTCTGACCTAACTTCTGTTAATACAGTGAAGTTCAACATGCACTTAAAATGTGATAAGGTTTTTTGTTTTTTTTTTTGAGTTAGAGTCTCCCTCTGTCGCCCAGACTGGAGTGCAGTGGCCGCTTCCGGCCACTGCAGCCTCGACCTGCTGGGCTCCGGTGATCCTTCCGCCTCAGCCTTCCAAGTAGCTGGAACTACAGGCGCGCGCTACCACGCCTGGCTAATTTTTTGATTTATTATAGAGATGAGGTCTCGCCTGCCCAGGCGGGTCTCGAACCCGTGGGTTCAGGCAATCCACTCACCTCAGCCTCCCAAAGGCATGGGATTACAGGCTGAGCCCACCGAGCCCGGCTGTGATAAGGTTTTTTAAAAATTGACTATTAAACGTTTGTGTCCTCAGTGAACCTATGATCAAATTAAAAACTGAGCTCCATCACACTACAAAAGGAAAAGAAATATGACATGCATTTAATTTACTAATGTATATCCCATTTCTACTAGTCTTTATTGGAGGTAGCTCATAAGTAAGAGACTATATGTATCAAATGGTAAATTACAGCTCTCTTACTAATCTGAAATTCTGCTTTGCAATGCAAAATTGCATTGGGGCTAGAAACTGGAGGTTTAAAATCTGGAGACTAGAAATTAAGTTACTAAAGTTAATAGGTTTTTGTTTTTTCAGTTCTACTGAAGTGAAATTGTAGGATAAACTGGAACTCATGTTGTTATCAGAGGCTGAATTTCAGTTTCTTCAAAATAGTCTAAGATGAAAAAGGACTGTAGTAAATTACAAATAATAAAAAAGAGGCTAGGTGCAGTCCTAGCACTTTGGAGACGGAGGTGCTTGGACTGCTTGAGCCCAGGAGTTTGAGGACAGCCTGGGCAACATAGCTAGATGTCATCTCTACCAAAAAAAATTCAACTGGGTGTGGTGGTGACACCTGTAGTCTTAACTTCTAGGGATGCTGAGGTGGAAGGAGATTGTCTTAGCCCAGGAGCTCAAGGCTGCTGTGAGCCATAATTGTCGTGATCATGCCACTGCATTTCCACCTGGGTGACAGAGTGAGATCCCCAACTCAAAAAAAGGAAGAAAAAGACAAGTAAAGAATAAGAGGCTGGACCCAGTGATTCATGCCTATAATCCTAGTGCTTTGGGAGACCAAGGCAGGAGGATTGCTTGAGCCTAGGAGTTCAAAACCAGCTTAGGCAATATAGTGAGAACTCATATCTACCCGCTCCCCCCCGGCCCCCCCCCAGAAATAACCAGAGTTGTGGCTTGTACCTGTAATCCTAGATACTTGGGAGCCCAGGAGTTCGCATTTGTAGTGAATTGATTGTGCCACTACCCTTCAGCCTAGTTGACACAGTGGAACCTATCTCTTAAAAAACTAACAAAAAGACAGGACAGTCTAGGTAAAATTTTACTATAATGTAAGGCATAAGGGTAAAAATGTAAAGTATGAAGAAAATTTGATATAAAAGATCTAGAATTTGAAAAAAGACAACAGAGGCTATTATTGGGAAAAATATCAAAGAAATAGTAGAAGAAACTGAGTACCATCTAAAGTCCTTAGGGAAAAAAAAATTGAAACCTTGTATTCTTTGTTCTAACCAAAAATGTTATTAAAGAACAAAGTTAAAAATAAAGGTATTGTTAAGTTTGAAAATATTTTATGAGTTACCTATCCAAAATCTCTAACTTGAAAGGAATCCACCAAAATCAGCAAAGTATAAAATCAGTTACAGAAAGAAGATGAGATATAAGAAAGAACAGTGAGAGAGGGAGAATGTGAAGATTTCATGTAAATTTCTCTCTCTCTCTCTCTCTCTCTCTCTCTCTCTCTCACTCTGTCACTCAGACTGGAGTGCAGTGGCTGCTCCCAGCCACCACAGCCTTGACCTGCTGGGCTCCGGCGATCCTTCCGCCTCATCCTTCCAAATAGCTGGAACTACAGGCGCGCGCTACCACGCCTGGCTAAATTTTGATCTATTGTAGAGATGAGGTCTCACCAAGTTGCCCGGGCGAGTCTCGAACCCGCGGGCTCAGGCAATTCACTCACCTCGGCCTCCCAAAGCGTGGGATTACAGGCTGAACCACCGAGCCTGACCAAAAACTCTAATTTTTAAAACTTTATGTCTCTATCTTCCCCATTCCTCCCCCCTTTTTTTAATGTTTGTCTCTTTTTGGATTATGAGGCTGATGTTGTGTACCTAAAGTGGAAAAATGTTTTGATATCTGTGTATTAACTGTTTAGTGTAATATATATATAAATAAAGAAGACTGTGCAGCTTTCAGTTTGAGTCAGCTAGACTCTGGTGTAGCCATGTGCTTTTTGAGCTATGGCAGTCACCATGCTTCCTGGCTTTGGTCCTCCACCCCTACCTTGGAGAGGTAAATCTTCTTTCTCTCTCTAATTTATTTTTTATTTTATTTTATTTATTTTTTTTTTGAGTTGGAGTCACCGAGCCCGGCTTCTAATTTATTTTTAAATAAACTATATTTTCTAATCTAAAAAAGAAATTTTGATGCAATAAATGAAATGTAGCCATGCAGGAAAGAGAGAGACAAGAATCACAAGCAAGGTGAATTAAATAAACACTTTAGACTGGATGTGGTGGCTCACGCCTGTAATCTCAGCACTTCCAGGAGACCAAGTCTGGTGGACTCCTTCAGCCCAGAGTTTAAGACTAGCTTGGGCATAAGCATAGTGAGACTTTGTTTCTACAAAATAAACACGCAAAGTTAGCTGAGCTTGGTGGTGCATGTCTATAGTCCCAGCTACTCTGGAGAATGAGGTGGAAGGATTATCAGAACCCAGGATGTTGAAGCTGCAGTGAGCCCTGGTCTTGCCATTACCCTCCAGTAAGAGGGCAACAGTGACCCCAACTCAGAAAAATAAATATACCATGTTAGTGCTTACTATAATGGTGAATGCTTATATTTCCTCATTAATGCTATTAATTGTAGATTGTTTAGATGAGAAATATAAAACTAATTTTTTATTTTGGGGTTTTATATTGTGACATTATATCATATATTCCCCATCTTCCTTCCATAATATTACAGTGAATAATGTCATTTTCAACCCAAGCAAAAGTTTCTCTGTACCTTACATTTAAGCAAGAGATAACACCATTGAGAATATATTTATATATATGAATTTTCAAGGTCTGATAAAGAGAAATATGCACACACAATAAATTTCAGTAGGTACAGCAAGTTAACTCCCCAGAATTTCTCTATTTGCATTTTTGTTCCTATTTCTCCACACCTTCACTAGCAGTTGATAAAATATGACAGTTCATGACTTTGGCATTGGTTTATTATGAGTGCATGTCTTCATTTACTTATTTACCCCCATCTTGTGAATTGCTGTTTTTATTCTTTTGTCCATTTATCTATTATGTTTTCTGGCCTTTTCTGGTTTGTGAAGTTTTATTAATCTAGTATTAGTTTATATTTTTCATTTCTTTTTCTTCCTTTGTGTGTTTTGCCTTGTTAAACAGAAATTTTTTGGTTCCATTTGTTTCTTTACTTTTTTTTTTTCCCATTTTAAAAGACAGGGTATTATGCTATCACTCAGGTAGCATGATTGTAGTTCACTGCAGCCTCAATCTCTTGTGCTAAAGTGATCCTCTTGAGTAGCTGATTCTGCAAGTGCACACTACTAGGCTGGCTAATCAAAATAATTTTTTTTTGTAGAGCTAGAATCTGGCTGTGTTGCCCAGGCTACTCTCAAACTCCTTGTGTAAAGTGATCATCCAGTCTCAGCCTCCTGGGTAGCTGGGATTACAGGCACAAGTCAATGTTGCCCTGCTTGAAATCTTTAATTTTGATGTAATAAAATGGATTAGTTTTCTTCCATGATTTGTGTTCTATGAACCTGTCACAATATCTCAAAGATATTCACTTCAAATTTTTTCTGTTTACTTTCTCCTTTCAGACGTGCGTCTTTTCCTTTGACTTTTATTTCTGTGTATGGTATGAAGTAGAAATTTGATTTTCTCTTTCTCTGTGTAAATTTTAGAGTCTAACAAATTCCTGAAAATATCTTGCTGGAATTGATTAAAATATTGTACTGAATTTATAGATTTTGAGGAGATCTGCAGCCTTTATTAAGTTGGCACTGCCAGAAACATTTTGTAACTCTTTTTAGTCACATTTTCTATAATACTGTTCAGTAGTTTCCAGTTTTGTCAACATACAGCTTCTTGGTATTTTTTGTTATTTTGGTCATTAGACAAATTTATAGATACCTAGATAAACTCGTTCCTAGATAAATTATTTTTATTGTCTTTTACTATTTAACCTTAACAAATATTGTTTGAAACTTTCTTTTATTGTAAGTTACATACAATTCAGTGCTGTTAAGTACATTCACATTGTTTCAGTGACAACTATTATCATTGTCTCAAGATCTTCTTTATCATCCTAAACTGAAGCTCTGTACCCATTAAACAATAGGCTACATTGCTCTTCCACCCAGCCCTTGGTATTCACTGTGGTACTTTGTCTCCATAAATTTGACTATTCTAGATATATTCCAATTTTTAAAAATTAAGTTATAATTAACATATATCCAAAGTAAATGTACTGTTTTGTACTCCCACTAACTTAGTGTGAGAACCTCCAGATGCTTCACATTCTTGCTAAAATTGTCAGGTTCTTTGCTATTGGCCATTTTAGTGGGTAGTATTTTATTGTGCTTATAGTCTACAGTTTTAAAATTCCTTATGCAATTTACCATCTTTCAAGGGCTTATTGGCTGTTCAGATGACTGTTGTAAAATGTAGGTGCCAATCTTGTGCTCATTTGTCTTGTTTTATCTTTATTTTTGAGTTGAGGAGTTTCTCATATGTATATGAGCACCTTGTTAAACATATGTGTTAAGAGTATTTTCTCACCATCTGTGGCTTACCTTTTTTGTTTGTTTGCTTGTTTTTGTTGTTTTAGTGAGTTTATAAAGTTACTTATTTCACAGCATTCGAGAATTTTATTTTTCTAAATCTAATTATATTTTTTTCTAATTATCTAAATCTATTTATTTTTCTAAATCTATTTCATGCCTCCATTCACAGTGGCTTGGCTTTTCATTTTCTCAACACAGTTTTACTTTTTCTTTTGGAGGGCGAGTGTTCTTAATTTTTATGAAATCCAGTTACCAATCTTGTGTCATCAATATTTCTCGTGTCCTAAGAAATTTTTGTCTATATTAGGTTGGCAAATGTGTTTTTCTATACTTCCTTGTAGAAGGCTTATGCCCAGGATGGAGTGTAGTGGCACACTCAGCCACCCCAGTGTCGACTTGCTGGGCTCAGGTGATCCTTCCACCTCAGCCTTCCAAGTAGCCGGAACTGTAGGCACTCGCAACCATGCCCGGTCAATTTTTTTTTTTATTGTAGAGATGAGGTCTTGACAAATTGCCCAGGTTGTTCTCGAACTCATGGGCTCAGAATTTTTTTTTTTTTTTTTTAGCTGGAGTCTCACTCTGTTTCCCAGACTGGAGTATAGTGGCACGCTCCCGGCCAGTGCAGCCTCAACCTGCTGGGCTCCAGTGATTCTTCTGCCTCAGCCTTCCAAGTAGCCAGAACTACAGGCACGCACTACCATGACCAGCTAATTTTTGATTTATTGTAGAGACGAGGTCTTTCCAAGTTGCCCAGGCTGGTCTCGAACCCGCGGGTTCAGGCAGTCCACGGGCCTCGGCCTCCCAAAGTGCTGGGATTACAGGCTAAGCCACCGAGCCCGGCCGTGGGCTCAGAATTAAAATAATGTTTTCATCCATCAGATTTTCAAAACTTAAAAGGTGTATGGAAAACTGTAAATGTTTTGAGGAACTGGGTGCTGTCAAATGCTATTGGTGGAAATATAAGTTGGTGAAGCTACTTATCATAATTTGACTATGTCTTTTAAATTTAAAATGTGTGCGTTCAATCACATTTTTTATTTTCAAAGTTTCATCTGAAATAAGCCCATGCACACACAAAGATGGTTACAGAATAATGTGGTATTGAAAATAAACTTAATTTTCGTCAATGTAAGATTAATTAACTAATGTCCACTCAAGGACACAATGAATCTGTTGAAAATGAAAGCGGTGCGATGTAACTCAATGTTCCTACATGAAAAGATCACAAAAGCACACTGTTAATATGAGAAAGTTGAGCACTAAGGAATAAACAGCATGTGGATAACATCTAGATTCTCATGCTTTAGATTCTCAGGATATATTTTGATGTCCATGTAAATGTATTAAAAGTATCAGTTCTTCCTTAATTTATCTGTGTGAACAAGTGAATGAAACAGAAATGGGAATCAAAACAAAAACTTAGAGTTTGAAGAAGGAATTGAAAAGTTCATGTTTTGCTCTCAGCATTTCTTTATTGGGATTGGGGTTTCAACATACTAATGTTCAACATGTTAAATTTGGAGTATCAGAAACATTCTGTTACTGTATCTTTAGCTTCTCAAATCTATCCAGAATCTATTTACTTTATGATGCAAATATATCACTGCTTGTGTAGTTAATTACAGGATGTAGTCTGTTAAGGCGGTATTAATGCTTTCCAGCTGGGCTTGTCCATCAAGTTAAGTAGTGAATGGTATTAGAGTTGCAGTGAGATGCATGTAGTTTTTAATCACATCCTATCCTGTTTTCTTCTTAAAAACAAGTAGAAATTTTCTTCTAAAACATGATTATTTTCTTTTTTCTAGTGAACCCAAAGAAAGATAGTGAAAATACCCCGGTTAAAGGAGGAACTGTGGCGGATCTAGGTAAATGACAAAAAAACAAAATACAAATTTTTGTTTTCTCTCTTGAATATATCAGATCCTCTGATATTCTTTATTGAGATTTGTTGCTTTCAGTTGCTTACCACCACAGGATATCAACTGTGGCTACCTTTAATGCCATTGTGACTTGGTCTGCTACTATTTTATGAAAGTTAATTTCATATGATATATTGTTTCCATTATGAGTTATTCCCCCATGCAAAGTATAGTGTTTTTCCTACAAACTAGCAAAAGTGATAATATTATACTTGATTCTAAATATCTGAATTTAAATTTAAAAAATTATTTTACTTTTTTGAGTTGGAGTCTCTGTCACCCAGGCTAGAGTGCAATGACATGGATCACGATTCATTGCAGCCTCGACCTCCTGGCCTCAGGTGATCCTTTCACCTCAATCTTCTTAGTAGCCAGAACTATATACAGGTACTTGCCACCACACCCAGCCAAATTTTTTTTTTTTTTGGAGTTAGAGTCTCACTCTGTTGCCTAGGTTGGAGTGCAGTGGCACGATCACGGCCACTGTTGCCTCAACCTGTTGGGTTCAGGCAATCCTTCACCTTCAGCTTTCCAAGTAGCTGGAATTATAGGTGCATGTCACCACACCTGGCATAATTTTTTGATTTTTTTTTGTAGAAATATGGTCTCACTAGGTTGGTCTCAAACTTCTGGGCTCAAGCAGTTCACCTGCTTTGGTCTCCAAAAGTGCTGGTACTAAGTCATGAGTCACTGTGCCCAGCCAGTATTTTTAATTAAAGTACTTTTTCCATTCACTTTTGAAATACTTGATTTACAACATATGTGTAAATTGATTTTGCATGTTTAGAAGTAAAATCTATTAAGTGTTAATACTTTGTAAGCCAAATTACAAAGAAGTATAAAGTGAGAACCCCATCATCCTTTCATAGTATTTGCAAGTTTTATGGAGTACAGCTTACAAGTTAAGTTATAATTCTTGGCCGGATACAGTGGCTCACGCCTGTAATCCCAACACTTTGGGAGGCCGAGGTGAGGATTGCCTGTGCCTACGGGTTTGTGACCAGCCTGGACAACTTGGCAAGACCTTGTCTCTACAATAAATCAGAAAATTAGCTGGGTGTGGTGGTGCATACCTGTGGTTCCAACTACCTGGAAGGCTGAGGTGGAAAGATTGCGTGAGCCCAGCGTGTCAAGGCTGCAGTGGCCATGAGCATGCCACTGCACTCCAGCCTCGGTGACAGAGTGAGACTTCTACTCCAGAAAACAAAAGCCATAATTCTTGGGTGATTTTGCAGAAGGGCAAAAAAAGAATATGGTCCCTTGTACCACTTATAAAAAATATAGGAATCCCGGTGTAGTGGCTCACACCTCTAATCCCAGCACTTTGGGAGGCCAAGGTGAGAGGATTGTCTGAATTCAGGGGTTTGACACCAGCCTGGTCAACATGGCGAGACCTTGTCCCTATAATAAATCAAAAAATTAGCTGGGTGTGGTGGCATGTGCCTGTAGTTCCCCCTACTTGGAAGGCTGAGACGGAAGTATCACCTGAGTCCAGCAAGTCAATGCTGCAGTGGCCCTGAGTGTGCTACTGCACTCCGACCTGGGTGACAGAGTGAGATTTCGACTTAAAAAATATGTATGTAGGAATCTTTCTTTTTTTTTTTGAGTTGTAGTCTCCCTCCAGTGACCAGGCTGGAGTGCAGTGGCATGCTCACAGTCACCCCAGCATCAACCCATTGGGCTCAGACAATGTTTTCGTCTCAGCCTTCCAAGTTGCTGGAATTATAGGTGCGTACTGCCGTGCCCGACTAATTTTTTTAATTTATTGTAGAGATGAGGTCTCACTAAGTTGCCCAGGTTGGTCATGAACCCGTGGACTCAGGCAGTTCTCTCACCTTGTCCTCCCAAAGTGCTGGGATTACAGGCTTGAGCCACTGTGCCCAGCCAGGAATCATTTTAAAAATCTTTGTTCTTGCCGGGC
>NW_007258386.1:325726-361572 GCF_000164805.1 Carlito syrichta | reverse complement strand
GTGGGACCCCAACTCAAAAAAAAAAAAAAAAAAATCTTTGTTCTTAAGAGTTATCGATGAAGTCATAATCATGATTTTCTTTTCACTTATAAAAAAAATTAGAGGAGAACCTAATATTTTCAATATGCACCAAATTTTGACTTTACATAGCTTAAGACCTGAAAAGAATGCTCAAGGTCTCTATATTTAGAAAATGAGACTTTGATTTGATTTTTAGTTAAGAAAATTCTGCACAGTATTTGAATAATTTGCAGTAATTCCTGATGGCAGATATGAGTGTCCCCAGTATCCCATGTTATTTTTGTTTGAGTTGGAGTCTCACTCTGTCACCCAGACTGGAGTGCAGTGGCCACTCTCAGCCACTGCAGCCTTGACCTGCCGAGCTCCGGCGATCCTTCCGCTTCAGCCTTCCAAGGAGCCAGAACTACAGGCGCGCGCTACCACGCCCGGCTAATTTTTTTGATTTATTGTAGAGATAAGTTGCCCAGGCGGTTCTCGAACACTCGGGCTCAGCCAGTCCACTCACCTCAGCCTCCCAAAGCACGGGGTTACAGGCTGAGCCACCGAGCCCGACTCCATGTTGTTTTTGAACTTCATCATGCCTTAGTCACCACCAAGGGTCATAATAATTATAAAAAGGTTGAGTTTTATAGGAACTTAATAATGTAATTATTTGTTTTGTAACCTCTTTTCCATTCTATACTGGCACTTTTGCTTTTCACCGTGGAAATTAACTGCCAAGTTTAAATTTTATGTGGGTTTTCTCTTGTTTTTTTAGCAAGGCCAACACTTAGATCTGAGTTCCGTATTCTCAGCGAGCATTGATACTCTTACTAGGACTTTGTAGGAATTGAGTATCACCTCTTTTTTTTTTTTTAGTTGGAGTGTCACTCCGTCACCCAGGCTGGAGTGCAGTGACATGCTTATGGCCATCCCAACATCGACCTGCTGGGCTCTGGTGATCCTTTCACCCTCCAGCAATCCTTCCGCCTCAGCCTTCCAAGTAACTGGAGCTACAGGCGCGCGCTACCATGCCCGGCTAATTTTTGATTTATTGTAGAAATGAGGTCTTGCTAAGTTGCCCAGACTGGTCTTGAACCTGTGGGTTCAGGCAATCCATTCACCTCGGCCTCCCAAAGTACTGGAATTATAGACTGAGCTACTGAGCTCGGCCGAGTATCACCTCTTAACTCCTCATTATTCATTCACTTCTCATGGAATCCAAAATGTCATTATTTTACCAAACCTCAGGAGACAAGAACCCTGATTAAGTTCCTTACCTATTATTAAGCAAGATCATGACTATGATATTAGCTCAAGCGGTAATTAATTATAAATTCCCTGTTGTTGGAAATTGTACATGATTTTTACTTTGAATTTCTTATCACCTTTGTGCTTTGTATAAAATTCTAATTTACTGAATTACTCAGGGTGATTTTACTTTAATAATACTCTACTTCATTTCTTTTCTCTATTCTGTACCAGTTCTTAGACTATAAAGTTTTCAGATGTTCCAAACAGCATTTGCCTGTTTTTTAAAATAAATTATGTGTTTTGGTTTTACAGATGAGCAGGATGAAGAAACAGTCACAACAGGAGGAAAGGTAATGGTTTAGTTAGGCCTTGTGTGCAAGAACTTCTCCAAGCCTCCTGTGTATTGAGCAGTAGAATCACTTAATTGATAGTATCCTTAGAAATTTCTATTTTGAGGCTCTTCTGATTTTTAGAAATTATTTCTTAATACTTTCTCCATATAATTGTCTTCCTTGCTTCCGTATATATATATATACATATGTATATATTTTGTGCGTGTGTGTGTGTGTGTTGGAGTCTCACCAGGCTGAAGTGCAGTGGTATGGTCATGACTAATGCAGCCTCAATCTGTTGGGCTCAGATGATCCTTCTGCCTCAGTCTTCCAAGTAGCTGGAACTACAGGCACATGCTACCACGCTAATTTTTTGTAGAGGCAAGGTCTCACCAAGTTGACCAGGCTGGCCTTGAACCCCAGGCTCAGGCAATCCTTTCACCTTGGCCTCCCAAATTGCTGGGATTACAGGCTTGAACCACTGTGCCCGGCCATGGAATCTTTGATCAATTTCTAGATTGAGGAGAAAAATGCATAGAGGACATTTCTGGGACAATTGGATCCATTCGACTATAAACTATATATACTATGTAGTATTTTTAAAAAGTATTATTGTTTACTGGTAGCATCAGGCATCTTCCTTAGTTTTTACCAACAGCAGTGAAAGTATTTTGAAAATACTTTATTAGCAAAACCAGGTAATTTTGGTAGAACATTTGGAAAACCTCCATAAATCAGAGCTAATTTTAAGTAGTAATCAGAATAACTAAGAATATAAGTTCTCAAACCGGGCACAACGGTTCATACCTCTAATCCAAGCAGTTTGTGAGGCGGAAGCGAGAGTATTGCCTGATCCCTAGGGCTCAAGGCCAGCCTGGATAACTTGGCGAGACCTCGTCTATGTAAGAAATGAAAAAATTAGCCAGGCATGGTGGCACGAGCCTGTAGTTCCAGCCACTTGGAAGGCTGAGGCAAAAGGATTGCCTGAGCCCAGCAGGTCGAGCAGGCTGTGGTGACTGTGAGTATGCCACTGCACTCCATCCTGGGTTACAGAGTGAAACCTTAACTCAAAAAGAAAAAAAAGAATATAGGTTCTCTAGGATCAGCAGTGGCTCTCACCTATATAACCCTAGCACTTTGAGAGGCCAACGTGCAAGGATTACTTGAACCCAGGAGTTTGAGACCAGCTTAGGTAACATAGCAAGATTTTGTCTCTACACAAATAAAAAAATTTGCTGGGCATGGTGGTATGTACCTGTAGTCTCAGCTACTGGGGAGGCTGTGGGGCGGAAAGATCACCTGAGCCCAGATGGCTGAGGTTGTGGCATGCTGTGATCCTGCTACTGCCCTCCAGCCTGGGTGACAGATACTGACTACGAAAAAAAAAAAAGAGTATAGGTTCTCTTGCTGTATTTCATGGATTTATATCTTGTGGCATCTTTGGAGCTCTGTGTATTCTTTCTTTACCCACAAAAAGGTGATAAATAAGAATAAATAAGATGTGAAGAATAAATAAGATGATGCATATATGACAGATACTCAATTCTCAGTATTTGGTGTAGGAGCAATCTTGTTATTATTTCCTATTAATGTCCTTGGACCACCTCCTTATAAGTAACTTGAGAACTAGTAATTTAGCATTGTGACCTGGTATCAGGTAAGCTATTATGGAAACAGATTTGGGTTACGCATTTGAATTCCTGAGTGGAGAAATAGGCTTTTTTCATTCAACTTGCTAATTTTGTTATGAGATACTATCCTTACCTGCATTGATTTCCTCATATTTATAAAGAAGCAATAAAATGTGCTATGTCAGCTGGCCACCTTGTACCTTAAAAACTTTGAAAGGCTGTTAATATTTCAAATTTGTTTTCCTAGTCCTTGAAATTGAATCAGGTAGCTTCATTTTATTTGATCTTACAACAAAAGTTTGAGAGATTCTAGGTATATCTCTGTAGTTCTCTCTCTCTCTAAACTTTATTTTCTTTTTTATAGGAAGATGAAGATCCTAGCAAAGGTGATCAGAATCGGTCAGTTGACACTGGTGAAGATAATGTGACAGAACAGACCAATCACATTATTATTCCCAGCTATTCATCGTGGTTTGATTATAACTGGTGAGTGAACCATTTCCATCTGTGAGCTTGGTACTGAGGAGTGGGAAAACTTTCCTGAAAATCAAGTTGTGTCTTTCTGCCTATGACCTTTGTTAGAAATTACTGTCATACTAGATGAACAGAGATGGAAAGTGATTTTTTACCTGAGATGTGTTTTTAAAAATAGTTGAGGGATTGAAACTAGATTGTGTTCTAACTTAGGTGTGGAAAATTTTGTAAGCTTGAACCCAGCTCATTTAGAATCAGCTGGAATTCAGACAAACAAGTGCTTTAGTATTTAATAATTATGAGATGATGTTCCTTACATGATTTTAAAATGTTAATCCTCCATTATCCATTGTTTTGCTTTTCACAGTTTTTAGTTACCCAGGTCAATTGTGGTCCATAAACATTAGGTGAAAAGTTTTAGAAATAAACAGTTCATAAGTTTCATTTAAATTGTGTATCTTTCTGAGTAGTCGGATGAAATATGCTGTTCCATCAGCGTGTGAATGATCCCTTTGTCCTGTGTCTCCACACTGTTTCTGCTCTCATCTATTAGTTCACTTATGTATTCCTTTAAGTTGTTAGATGGACTGTCCTGGTTTAGCAATACTTGTGTTTAAGTAAACCTTATTTTGCTTAATTATGGCCACGTATCACAAAATGGTGATCATGGCAGTTTGGATATGCCAGAGAGAAGCTGTACAGTGTTTCCTTTAGGTGAAAAAGTGAAACTTCTCAACTTAAAAGAAAGAAGTTGCTTTCTGAAGTTGCTTAAATTTATGATAAGAACAAATCTTTTATTCATGAAATTGTGAACAATATATTATTTTAATTGTGCTACTTTTTTACTAGTTATTATTGACCTCTTATTGAGCTTAATTTATACATTAGACTTCATCACCGGTATGTATGTATAGGAGAAAACATAGTATATATATGGTTTGTATTATCTGTGGTTTCAGGCTTCTACTGGGGCTCTTAGGACATGTCTCTTGTATTGATTGGAGGGGACCACTGTGTATAAAGAAAAAAATCATTGTCGCTACCCAATAATAGCTTCCTTTTATTTTATTTTACTTTTTGGATGCAGGCTGAAGTCCAGTGGTGCAATTATAGTTCACTATAGCCTCGACCTCCTGGGCTCAAGCGATTCAACCACCCCTTCCTCTAAGTAGCAGGGACTACAGGTGTGCACTAACACACCTGGCTTATTTGTATTTTTGTTGAGATGGATTTTACTGTGTTGGCTGATCTTAAACTCATGGCCTCAAATGATCCTCCTGCTTCAGGCTCCCAAAATGCTGGAATAACACACTTGAGCCACTGTGCTGGCCAATAACTTCATTTTAATAGGAAATATTTTAGCATTAGGAGGCTTTTTAAATTAGACCCTGATGTGTGAAAAAAAGTTTACGAAAACAAAGTTACTTATCATCTACCCTGTTATTTACAGCAAGCATTGTGGCATCTTTGGAGCATGGTTTAATATAATTAGAGTCCTAGGGATCTTATTTATTGATCACTTATGAAGTGTGACTATTTAAAATTAGGGTGATTTTTGTTTGTTTTTTATTGTTAAATATCAGTACTAGAACTTATCCCTACAAATAAATGTTAGCTTCATTAAGGTAGTTTCATAGTAGAGTTGTATATTGGCTTCAGTGATGCTGCCATTACTAAAATTTGGGGTTCTTTTTGGCTCTTCCTACTGCTCTCAGTGATTATTATGCTATCATTCTTTTCCTTTTTTTTTTTTTTTTTGAGTTGGAGTCTCACTCTGTTGCCCAGACTGGAGTGCAGTGGCCGCTCCTAGCCACCACAGCCTCAAACTGCTGGGCTCTGGCGATCCTTCCGCCTCAGCCTTTCAAGTAGCTGGAATTACAGGCATGCGCTACCATGCCCGGTTGATTTTTTGATTTATTGTAGAGATGAGGTCTCAAGTGGTCCGGGTTGTTCTCGAACGCATGGGCTTAGGCAATCCTCTCACCTCTGCCTCCCAAAGTGCTGGAATTATAGGTGTGAGCCACTGTGCTTGGCCTTTGTTATCATTTTAAAGATGAGCTTGATTTCTAAAATATATTTATATCTAGCAGTCTGTAGCAGTCAATTTAAAAGAATACAGTGGGCAGTCCACTTGAGCCATACCTTGTTTTTGTCATAAACCAATTACTGGCTCACATATTGAGACTTTCCTGTGTGTCTTTAAAATCAACTGAATGCTGTTTCTGAGTGTTTTCAATAAGTAGAAACTGGAACGATATAAGTATATACTCTTCTCTGAATGTCAGTTTTCATTACATTTATTATTGCATTTAATTATTTTTTAAAAATTGAATGTGTCTTGGTCTTGTTATCAGTATTTTTGTGACATGTTTAACTTTCAGAATTTTAAAACTCATATTTTTGTTTTCCCTTCATAATAAAATTGTGGGTTTTTTTTGTTTTTTTTTTTTTTGAGTTGGAGTCTCACTCTGTTGCCTAGTCTATACTACAGCCTTGACCTGCTGGGCTCAGGCGATCCTTCCACCTCAGCCTTCCAAGTAGCTGGAACTGTAGGTGCACACCACCATGCCTGGCTAATTTTTTTTGATTTATTGTAGAGACAAGGTCTCATCAAGTTGCTGAGGCTGGTGTTGAAATCCTGGACTCAGGCAATCCTTTCATCTCAGCCTTCCAACATGCTGAGATTACAGACTTGAACCACCACACACAGTCTTATTTTTAATATAACCTTTTTTAACTGACACGATTTTTCATTTCATAAACAAATATTAATGTATGACATGCCAAATAGTAAACAACCAAATGCCTTTTTTTCAGTTAGAAAATATAGTTTATTTAAAAGTAAATTAGAGAGAGAGAATGAGAAGATTCATCTCCCCCAGGCGGGGGAGGGAGCCAAACCCCAGGAAGCATGGTGGCAGCCATAGCTCAAGGAGCACGTGGCCACACCAGAGTCTAGCAAGGCAATGGTCAATAAAATGCTCTTTTAAAACATTCTGTCTTTAGATATTATTGCTAACTGATAAGTTTATTCTAAAATAATAATAATTTATTGAATTAAAATTGACAAACATACTAGTAGTAAGGCTTAAGAGACACATAAGAAACTAGCATTTTTTCCTCTCTAAAATTAGAAGAGGGAAAAGTCATAATAGTATATGATTATGTAGGGTTTTATAGTTTGCAGAAACAGTTTCACCTGCAGGATCACCTTTGCTCGTCACAGTGCCTGCTATTAGATAGGTAGTGGAGGTATTAGTTATGTCCCTATTTCATAGAGGGGATAACTGCCACTTTAGTTGAAATGTTCCAAAGTAGTAGAGTTGATCACGAGCCTAGACTTTCTGATTATGTGTTCCACACTCCTTCCACTACTGATGCTTCCTATAATTTGGCTTATTCTCAGAACCTAAGGAGTCAGCAGGCAGCACTTCTTATATAGCTCTTGAAAAGGAAAGACATTTGACATTCTTCTATGTATTGTTTTTGTTGAATACAAAAATGTTTTTAGATGGGCTTTCTCTAACCTGTTACAACAAAAACAATGGGAGTTACGTTGAAACTTTCTATTAATTGCTTACAGCTATTCTTGTATATGTAAAAAATATATGTATATACACACATATGTACCTTTACATGTATACATGTATTTTCCAATTGTATTTGTAATTATTGTATTATTACATTGTATTCATATTAATTAATTAATTCATATTATAAATTGTCCTTCTAGACATTTTTAGGTAGTTCACTTATTTTTAAAAATTCATTATTTATTTATTTATTTTTGAGTTGGGATCTCACTCTGTCACCCATGATCTCGGCTCACTGCGCTCAGGTGAGCCTCCTGACTCAGCCTCCTGAGTAACTGGGACTAAAGGTGTGCACCACCATGCCTAGCTAATTTTTTGATTCCATAGAGACTGGGTCTTGCTATGTTTCTCAGGCTGGTCTGAAATTCCTGGACCCAAGCAATCCTCTTGCCTTGGCCTCCCAAAGGGCTGGTATTACAGGCATAAACCACCATGCCTGACCATTCTAGTTATTGTATTTGATTATACAGATACAATTCAGTTTTAATGTTATCAAATACTGAGTTTTAGTTGGTCTTAGTTGTATTAGCAGACCACTGATGCGGTCTTTTCCATGTAATTAGTACTTAACATGTTCTGTATCTGAAAACACATTGAGAAACTAAAATGTCATCTAGAAGAAATATCGAGTAGTATTAGTGTCAAAACTTTTTGCTAAATATACGGTTGGTTTAATTGTATAACATGTTAGGCCTGTACAGTTTATATAGTCTTAACATTGTGGATGACCTGTAACAACCAAGTCACCACCATTGTTTCTGAGGGTTGGAGAAAGGCATATTAATGTTAAGAACATGAGAGGCTGATAGTTAAAAATTTCATTCTCTTTTAACTGATGATTTGTATTACCAGTTTTTTGCACACCAACTCTTTTGTTGCTGTCAGTCAGTTTTGCAGGAACTCCTCCTATCTTATGATTTATTATGTAATCATAATGTATTATGAAAAAAATACGTAGCTTTCAATTTGTTGATTGTGTTTGAGTTTGTGTATGGGAATAGAAATACTATAATACAATAAGTTCTTGGAATGAGAAAGGGAAAGCTTTTTTCTTTTTTTTTTCTTTACAATTGGAATCTTACTCTGCCACTCAGGCTAGGATACAGTGGCATGCTCATGGCTACCTCCGCCTCAGCCTTCCAAGGAGCTGGAACTATGGGCTTGCTTCACTACGCCTGGCTAAGTTTCTTCAATTTGTTGTAGAGAAGAGATCTCGCCTTGTTGCCCAGTCTGGTCTTGAATCCCTGGGCTCAGGCAAACCTCTTGCCTCTGCCTCCCAGAGTGCTGGGATTACAGGTATGAGCCACCATGCCCGGTGGAAAGCTTTTTTAAACTTTATTATATGTTCTTAATACATAGGAACTTGTACAAGCCAGTTAATTTTGGCAGATAGTGCTTTGTTTGGGGATTTATAAGTATTACTTTTATCATTAAACAAGCTAGCTCAAATATGAAGATTATATTTTTTTCCAAAGAAGACTCTTAATCCTCTTTTTTCTCCCTTGCAGTATTCATGTGATTGAACGGCGTGCTCTTCCTGAGTTCTTCAATGGAAAAAACAAATCTAAGACTCCAGAAATGTGAGGCCAATTTTTCAGAAAACTTGCTTATTTGCTTGTGCATGGCAGGAATGCTTAAAGCATGTATCTGAGTTTATCACTGATTCTTGAAAGTTTAAAAATATCTTATTTCTTCAGAACAGTGTTCTTGTCTCGTTTGCACAGGATTCCTTGCTTCAAAGGAAATTGTATGCAGTTTTTTTCTTTCTAAACCTTGAACTATATGCATGTAACCTCTTGTAGTAAACTATTAAATTAAATTTAGTAAATGTTATTTACTATAATTAATTCATGCTTCTTCTAACAGCTTTAGACTTGTGTGTACATATGTGTTATGGATTGCATATATTCATGTATAATAGTCTAGGAGAAAATAAAATCTTTGTTTTTCTTTCTTTCTTTTTTTTTTGATTTGTAGTCTCACTTCATCGCCCAGGCTGGAGTGCAGTGGCATGCTCATAGCCACCCCAGCATTGACCTGCTGGGTTCAGGTGATCCTTCTGTCTCAGCCTTCCAAGTAGCTGGAACTACAGGCAGGCGCCACCAGGCCCAGCTAATTATTTATTTATTTATTTATTGTAGAGATGAAGTCTTGCTAAGTTACCCAGGCTATTCTTCAACCTGTCGGCTCAGGCAATCCCCTCACCTCGGCTTCCCAAAGTGTTGGGATTACAGGTTTGAGCCACTGCACCCAGCCAGAAAATAGAATATTTTTTCTTTTTCTTTTTCTTTTTCTTTTTTCTTGAGTTTGGGTCTCACTCTGTTGCCCATCCTGGAGTACAGTGGCACAATCATGGCTCGCCGCAGTCCTGATCTCCTGAGCTCAGGTGGTCTTTCTACCTTAGCCTCCCAAGTAGCTGGGACCACAGTTGTGTGTCACCAAGCCTTGCTAATTTTAATGATTTTTTTTGTAGAGATGAGGTCTCACTGTATTGCCCAGGGTGAGGGACTCACCTCAGCCTTAGCCTCCCAAAGTGCTGGGAATACGGGTGTGAGCCATGGCGCTCAACTTAAATTCTTTATCTTATTTCCCTTATGAGTGACTACTAAATAGGCCCATGATGTTCACACCTATAATCCCAGCACGTTGGGAGGTCAAGACTGGACAATTGCTTGAGCCCACAAATCTGAGACCTTCATGGGCAACATAGGAAGATCCCATATCTACAAAAAAATAAAATAAAAATTAGCTGTGCAGGAGGCTGAAGCAAGAGGATCACTTAGGCCCAGGAGTTTAAGGCTGTAGTAAGCTAGGATTCTGCTACTGCACTCCAGCCTGGGTGACAGAGAGACCCTGCCTCAAACGAATAAACAAATAAATAAATAAATATAAGATTGCTAGATATGATGATACAGCTGCATGTGAACTGAGTTGAATTGCATAAAGCATTGTTGTACTTTCGCATTGACAATAGAAAAACTTTGAATGGAAGGAAGACGTTTGCCAGGAAGTGCTTTAGTCTTTCCCTGATGATTTGTTAGTATAAACTTATGGAAATCTTTGTCAGTAAAATAAATTCAGATATATCATACTGTAAATACCCTTCCATGTGTTATCTTCATGGTATTAATCTATTATTTGTCATATTTATGATTGTACATGTAGATGTCTCATGTTTAAGCTGTTAAGGAGGGGCTGATTTTTGTTATTTGCCACATAAAACATATCGTTTAACACAGATAATAGAATAATAAATATTTTCTGGTGAACTTTTGTCCATGGTAGTTTAAGATTTCCAAGTATAAATGTCAAAGCTAAGTTCAGCCTTCTCATAAAAAAGCTGTACAAATAACTTTTTTTTTTTTTTTTTTTTTTTTTATCACTGCACTCCAGCCTGGGCGACAGAGCGACACTCCAACTCAACAAATAACTTTTAAAAGTAGAATCACAGATTTGGTATAAGAAACCCTGATTGTTTTTTCACCTATTCAGGCATAGTATTTTCTTGCAACTGATTTTTCTCTTCATAGCATTTGTAAATATTTTGGGGTTTTGGTAGTCTTCTGTTTAAAAAATACCATTTAGCCACTTACCCCTTTTCTTTCTGTAAATTTACATTTTTATCCACCTGTGCTTATTCTGGAGCCTTTTTTGAGGACTGTTCTTTTTCTTCTTGAATGTAGCTAACCTCTGGCTTCTGGACTTTTGTTTTACTTGTGTGCCAAGAACTGCTACTTGGTCTCAAGCTCCTTAATGCAATTTTTGTGGCAGAAATCCTTTGGTACATTGTGGAATCTAAGGTGATAGAGAATGTCAGTTTCTCTCGCCTTTATTAGATGTTATTTTCTTTTTTCTTTTTTTTTTTTTTGAGTTGGAGTCTCACTCGGTCGCCCAAACTGGAGTGCAGTGGCCGCTCCCGGCCACCGCAGCCTCGACCCGCTGGGCTCTGGCGATCCTTCCTCCTCAGCCTTCTGAGTAGCCGGAATTACAGGCATGTGCTACCACGCCCAGCTGATTTTTTTATTTATTGTAGAGATGAGGTCTCGCTGCCCAGGCGGGTCTCAAACCCGCGGGCTCAGGCAATCCACTCACCTCAGCCTCCCAAAGGCACAGGATTACAGGCTGAGCCACCGAGCCCGGCTTATATGTTATTTTCTTACTTCTGAATTTGGTCTCATGGGTTGTACTTGTTCCCTAGCTATCATCGGCCTGAGGAGTTACCATGAGATAGCATTATAGATACTGTCATGTGTGGCTGTAGATAAGCTTTAGAAATGAGATGCAGTAGAGGTTAGGATCCTAGATTCCAGAGTCATCATACTGTGTTTAATTCTGCCTTTACCACTTAGCAGCTCTATGGTGTAGGACAAATTCTATAATGACTCATTGCTTCAGTTTCCTCAACCATAAATGATGACAATAGATCCTGTCTTATGGAGAGAGTGTGAGTACTAATTGAGCTTAGAACAGTGCATGGTAGATAGATGGTACTGGGGGAGAGATAGTTGCAGATCTTGCAGACAACAATGGCAGTGATCAAGTTTGAATTTATGTTACTTTGTATTAATGTCATCAGATTATGTGTTTTTATATATTAGCAAACAGTTGTTTTGCATGAGTAACTCTGGATTCTCTTATAACTTACATATTCAATACAATTTCAGTTATTTTTTGGACTATTGTCTTAAATTTTTGTTGTATAAGGAACCCGAAGAATTTTGCCTCTGAGAGTTGCGTTATTTCTAAAAGGAAACATGTTCATCTTATAATTTTGCTATTGCTTTTTAGATATTTGGCATATCGAAATTTTATGATTGACACATATCGCTTAAACCCCCAAGAGTATTTAACCAGCACTGCTTGTCGGAGGAACTTGACTGGAGATGTTTGTGCTGTGATGAGGTAAAAGTTTGACTATTTCTCAGACATTTCACAGTAGGTAGTTACTGAGGCATTGCTGTCTAATATATAATGGATTAAACTGGATAAAAATACGAGAGGCGATCCCAAAAAACTGGAATTCACTTATAAAATTGTGTATTTATTTTAACATCTTTAAGCTTCAGTCACCTTCAAAGTACTCTCCATTTGATACAATATACCTATTGAGACACTTTTTGGACTGCTCAAAGCACTTTTTAACTTGTCAGTCTTTTTTGATGCCTTTTAGTGCTTCTGTTGTTTTTTGTTTCACGTCTTCCACATCAACAAAATGTTTATCTTTGAGGACGTTTTAAATTGGGAAAACCAAAAAATGTTGCTGGGTGAGATCAGGTGAATGGGGGGGGGCATGGGGGTCATGACATTTTTGGTCAAAAACTGCTGAACACTCAGAACGGTGTAGGCAGATACATTGTCATGATGGAAGAACCAGTCACCTATTTGCTACAACTTGAGACATTTCTTCTGCAAATTGTGACACAAACTTCTCAAAACTTCCAGATCAAAACTTTAACTGTTCGTTTGATCTGGAGGAACAAATTTTGATCTTACTACAAGGGGCCTGCCTTCCAAAAGATAATTACAGATTTTTTTTGGGAGGGGGGTCCCCCTTTGTATTTTTAAGTCTTACTTCATTTAGGGGCTGAATATTTTAACTCTTTGCACTTGGAGACATTTCACAGATCATCTGCCAGCAACTTGACTGCACTTTTTTGCAAAATGGTGAAAAACGAATCACTTCACATTAAATAGTATATCTTTAGAAGCAATTATTTTATTGCATGATATTTGGCTTATAATGGAATTTTAGACCTTGAGGGACTTATTTATGACTAAAGAGATCAAAATTTTATATCTTATATTTTTCTAATATGTGAAACCATTACTAACATGCATTGTAGGTTCATTGACACATGTTGTGCAATACTACTTTGTAATTTATTGTCCAATCTATTTTTAGAAGATGATGTGGAACGATGCACTTGTGAAAATCATTTCTCAACTGACAAATTTCAAATGGGACATTGGTTTTTCTTTTTTTTCCAATGCTTAGTACAGTATATAGTAGTTAAAAACATATTTCTAGTCCCCAGAAGAATAATTTCCTCCATCTTTTTTTTTTGAGTTGGAGTCTCATTCTGTCACCCAGACTGGAGTGCAGTGGCTGCTCCTGGCCACTGCAGCCTCAACCTCCTGGGCTCCGGCGATCCTTCCACCTCAGCCTTCCAAGTGGCTGGAACTACAGGCGCATGCTACCACACCCGGCTAATTTTTTTGATTTATTGTAGAGATGAGGGCTCACCAAGTTGCCCAGGTGGGTCTCGAACCCACGGGCTGAGGCAGTCCACTCACCTCAGCCTCCCAAACTGCGGGATTACAGGCTGAGCCACCAAGCCCGGCTGATTTCCTCCATTTTAAAGATTTTCCCAAAAAATAATATGTAGAAGCATATTGATCCGCACCACTCATATTTAAAATATAGTTTAGAATCATTTCAGGCTTTTTGGCTGATACAGTTCCATCACATAATGTCCTTTGGTAGATTTTATTCCTGCATGATTCCAAGTGCTAAGAATTATAACAGACTTTTTGTCCTTTCCAAGCAAGAAATGTAAGATTATTTTTCCTATATACTACTGTTTTTATTCGTTAAAAACTTTGGGTTTTTTTTATTTGTGCTGGTATTCCCTTTTGATTGAATTTGACTATACCAATAAGATGACATTTCATTTTTTATTAGTTCTTCTGCTAAGACAATATTAGTATAATATCTGTTGATAAACATAGTATCCTACTGCATTAGAAATTTTTTCCATCAACTTTTTATAGAAATGTAATGGAATTCTGGTGCTTACTGGAAGAGCAGGTTGAATAATGTTTTCGGATGTTATGGTGCCATAGTAAGGAAGTATTGGGGGAAAAAGCCTGTTTTTGAATTAACTAGCACATAGATGTGTGTATCCCATTTGGATTGTGTGCTATAAATGATATTCACCCTTTAAATGGAATAACAGATTCATTAACACAGATTGCCTGATCTGGTGTGAGATATTGAAAATTTTGATTAGATATATTCCAAATAATTACTGGCCTTTGAATATAACTTCTGATCATTCTGTGATTCGACACAAGTATCTTCAAATGAAGCATCCAGAAGATTTGTATAAACCTTTCTTTATTGACTGTTTCTGAAGAGTATTTTTTTTTCAAGTTGGAGTCTCACTCTGTCGCCCAGACTGGAGTGCAGTGGCCGCTCCCGGCCACCGCAGCCTCGGCCTGCTGGGCTCCGGTGATCCTTCCGCCTCAGCCTTCCGAGTAGCCGGAATTACAGGCATGCACTATTTATTGTAGAGATGAGGTCTCGCTGCCCAGGCAGGTCTCGAACCCGCGGGCTCAGGCAATCCACTCACCTCAGCCTCCCAAAGGCGCGCGATTACAGGCTGAGCCACCGAGCCCGGCTCTGAAGAGTATTTTACTATTGAAAGCAGTTGACCGATACTTTTGCAAATTTAGTACTTGCATTATTCCCATATTTAGGATAACTGCAATAAAAGCTAAAAATTCCTGTCGATCAGCCTCATGCCACTTATGCCAAATTGATTTGTGTGTTAACTGCTTTTTCCTTATTTTTTCATGTGCATAACGATGTGTTTCATTTATTTACTTATTTACTTACTTACTTACTTACTTGAGTTGGATTCTCACTCTGTTGCCTAGGCTGGAGTACAGTGGCACGCTCATGGCCACCACAGTCTCAACCTGCTGGGCTCAGGCGATCCTTCTGCCTCAGCCTTCCAAGTAGCTGGAACTACAGGCGTGTGCTACCACGCCCAGCTAATTTTTTGCTTTATTGTAGAGACGAGATCTTGCCAAGTTGCCCAGGCTGATCTTGATACCGTGGGCTCAGCAATCCTCTCACCTCGATCTCCCAAAGTGCTGGGATTACAGGCTTGAGCCACCATGCCAGGCGATTTGTTTCTTTTATTACACTATCCACGAATTCCTTGTAAAATACAGAGTAAAATACTCAAATCAACTCTTTTATATTACTTGCTATTTGTGGTCCTCGTGTTTGAAAATGTACAGCAAAATGTATTCTTGCAGTATGTTTATCTTTTTCTGTAACATCTTCCCATTCTTCACTTGATGATATGTTATCTTCTACTTCATCAAAACTACTAACACTTTCATCACTGCATCACTATCACTTTCTATTGCATTTACCTGCTTTTTTCCTTGATGGGTTGATATCACTATCAGCATTATCATTTTCTTCTACATCAGTGTATTTTTTTCTGTCTTAGATATATAAAAGTCTAAATTGAACTCACCTTTGTTGCTACTTATAACTGTTATTTTTGTCTTCTTGTTTTGCCATTGTTCTGCAAACTACATAAAGGGATAAAACATTTGTAATTGGAAATTTTTGAATCACAAAATGAAATTTATCAAAAGAATGTTATTTTTCTAATTTTACTTTTTGACTGAGTGCAGATAGTTATATTTGATCTGTGCCGTTCAATACTTCAATAAGATCTGCCTTCAACTTTGAAAGTCTGTTTCTTTTAAGACTACAATAACTTGTTTATCTATTTTTTCAAGTTTTGCCACATGGTACAAAGGATATACCCACAGCTTCCTTTCTTACACAAATACTCTTTATTGCTACCTTCTATTAAAAAGAAGTGTTGGTACCACTGTGAAAGCACTTCACACATTTTCTACTTAATACCAGCTAATATTTGTTTGCATATATCTCAATATGTATTTCATCTCTTGGTTTGCTTTTTCATGCAATTTGAATAGATAACTTCTAGGAAACATACGTTTTTGAAAAATTTGCACTGAAATAACTTTGTCCTGTATGATCACCAGCAATCATTTTTATGTCCTGTGAGTGGTTTGCTAGATTCATGATGTCTTCTCAGAGGAGACGTGCGAGTGCAAAGGGTTAAATATTTAATTCAGATTTTAGCTTTTATAGTTAACAATATTTATTTTTATAGGCAAATCAGAAAATGTCCAGGGCTAGGGTGGGTTCGAGTATAGAGTGGATAAGCTCTGTTTCTTACATGTATCTGAAGAAGAAAATGTGAATTTTCTTTTGTGAATTTTGTCTGTATGATCTTTCATCATGGACCTAAAGCGAGCATTTGTTCTTTCATTTCTGTGGTTGAAATTTTTAAGCTTTGTATTAGGTTTGTTTTTTTTTTTTTTCAAAATGCAAATATTCTGGTGTGCTTTATTATTAACAGTAATTGTGTCTTGTAGAAGTTGTCCCTCATACAACAAACCAAATCTGTCAGCTGGTTTGTGGTATTTCATAGCTTGCAGAGAGCATGTTTACTTGTTTTATTGTTTTTGATTTTTAATGACATGATAAAGGTAATAGAGCCGATAAGGTTGATTCTCTAGATTTTAACTTTCAGAGCTTTATTCTTTAGGGTTCATGCCTTTTTAGAGCAGTGGGGGCTTGTGAATTACCAAGTTGATCCGGAAAGTCGACCCATGGCAATGGGACCTCCTCCTACTCCTCATTTCAATGTTTTGGCTGATACCCCCTCTGGGCTTGTGCCTCTGCATCTTCGATCACCTCAGGTAAAACTGATGCTGACTTCTTCAGCTTGAATGGTCATGATCACTTATAGCCCTTCTGTTCGGGAATAATTATTATTAGAATGTATTAGTACTATTAATAGTGCTATTTCTTAGGTGACTGTGTGTATGTGCTAGTCTACTGTAAAAGCTTCAATCCATAAGAATATACTGTTTAAGTTAATGCTCTCCCACCTATCTCAAGACTCTGTACCTTATTCTGTCATATTGTAAATTTACTTTCATATGCGTAACAATTTTTATCCTTCTGTCTTCAAAGACAGTAATAAGCAAGCTGATAACAAAAAAGCTTCTTTTGCTTCCTTCAATCTATATCCTAGAAATGTGAATGAAGAAAAAACCTTTTTCCTTTTTGAGATGGAGTCTCACTCTCACTTAGGCTGGAGTGTGGTGCTTGCTAATGGCCACCCCAGTGTAGACCTGCTGGGCTCAGGCACTCCTTCTGCCTCAGCCTTCCTAGTAGCTGGAACTGCAGGCATGTGCTACCACATCTGGCTAATTTTTTAATTTATTGTAGAGATGAGGGCTTGCCACGTTGCCCAGGCTGTTCTTGAACCCATGGGCTCAGGCAATCCCCTCACCTCAACCTCCCAAAGTGCCGGGATTATAGACGTGAGCCTCTGTGCCCGGCGAAGAAAAAATCTTAATAATAAAGAGTTGGAAAGTGGCCCTCTATACCTACCTTATTAAAAAGATTATTGACTGGGTGTGGTGGCTCACTCCTGTAATTATAGTACTTTGGGAGGCCGAGGTGGGTATATTTCTTGAATCCAGGAGTTTGAGATGAGTCTGAACAACATAGCAATACCTTGTCTCTATTTAAAAAAAAATTAGCCAGGCCTGGGGCACACACATGTGGTCCCAGCTACTAAGTGACCAGAGCTCAAGAGTACAAGGCTGCTGCGATTGTAGCCATACTGTCTAGATCATTGTGATCATGCCACTGCATTCCAGCCTGGGTGACAGAGTGAGACCCCAACTCAAAAAAAGGGGGAAGATTATTATGTCAGATAAATTGTATATAGCATTAAAGTGGATTAATAAGAACCTAAACTATAAATTTCTCTCTATTTTGAAATGGAAGATTATATTAAGGAAAGTGTGTTGTCTGTCTTTTTTTGGACACCATAAATGTTTCTTATATGTTGAATTATTGTTGGAAGTATAGTTTAGAGGTGTATTTATTGTTTTCTCTAGAAAAGCCATCAGAAGTAGTTTAAGTGCTAATATTAAACAGTTTTCATCCTCTTGACTTTGAAGAGGTTAGTTCAATCATTTATCTGACCCATAGGTCCCAGCTGCTCAACAGATGTTAAATTTTCCTGAAAAGAACAAGGAAAAACCTATTGATTTGCAGAACTTTGGTCTTCGTACTGACATTTACTCCAAGAAAACATTAGCAAAGGTAAGGGTTTTTTTCTAAATACATATGGGCCACAATCCAGCTTGTCATCTTTTTGTCGTTTTCATTAGAAACATAATCTACTTTCTATAGTGGAAGGAAGTAAGCTTTCTATTCAAATCTGATAGCATTTTATAAAACAGTTATGATTTATTTATTTATTTTACCCCCATATGGTTAGTAGATAAGTATTTTTAAATTAACTATGATTAATATATTCACAGAAATAGAGGGGGAAATAAAGGATTTGAACATAGAATTGGAATGTATAAAAAGAATCGTGACTATACCTAAAACTAACTCATGGGACAAGTTTACAAGTAAACTGGACACAGTAGAAGACAGGTTAGTGAACTCAAAGATAAGTAAGTAGATATATTGAAAATGAAGTACCAAGAGAAAAAGAAATTGGATATAGGTGGGGAGGCGACAGATCAAAGAGACTAGAGCTCAACTGACGCATGAGATGCATTCAAAATAATATTTGTCATTAGAGATCCATAAGAGGAGAAAGAATGGAGCATGAGTGATAATTGAATATTTATAATAGCTAAAAGGCTTCCAGAACAATAAATGAGTCAATTCACAAAACAAGAAAGACAAAATTCATTCAAATTTGTATGCAGAGAAAACTATACACAGGCACATTATGCTTAAGCTTTAAAAATTAGCCAGACGCGATGGCTCATGCCTGTAATCCCAACACTTTGGAAGGCAGAGGTGAGAGGATTTCCTGAGCTCAGGGGTTCAAGTTCAGCCTGAGCAACATGGAGAGACCTTGTCTCTACAGTAAGTTAAAAAATGAACCAGTGTGGTAATGCATGCCTATGGTTCCAAGTAGTTGGTAGGTTGAGGCGAAGGGATTGCTTGAGCTCAGCAGGTTGAGGCTGCGGTATCTGTGAGTGTGCCAATGCACTTCATTCTGGTCAACAGATTGAGACACTAACTGAAAAAAAAAACAACTTAAAAATTAACAACTTAAAAGCAGCCAAGGAAAGTGGTGCTAAGGGTTGAGAAGGACTAGGAACAATGATAAAGCTAGTGGCTCACTATTCAACAAAAATTATTGAAGTCAGTGGACAAATATAAAAACATTAAAAAATTTTAAAAGAACTGTGACTCCAGAATTCTCTATCCACTACAAATGCATCTCATAATTGAAGGGGCAATAAAGAATTTGCATTCATTCAAATGTTAGAGAGCTTATCACTAGCATACACTGTAAGAAAACTAAAGGAAGTTCTTCAGGTTAAAGGCTAATGATTCCAGATGGCATAGTATATGATTCCATGAAGGAATAAGGAGCACAGAAAGGGTAAATATTTGGTTAAATATAAGGGAATTTTGACTGTTTTAATAATACTGGTGGGGGTTGTTCAACATACGTAGAAATGGAAAAAAATGACAAGTACACAGGAGATTAAATTAATTTTTGTAAAGCTCACATGATTTAGAAACATGCCAAAATTTCTGATTTAGGGTAAACTATAATTGGACAGAACATTTTTAGAGCTTACTGGATCTACATGGAAAAATAGAGTCCCAGGAAAGATCAACATGTTAGTATAAAAGACAACTTTTAGCCAGAGCTTTGGCAGATATCTCAGCACTTTGGGAGCCTGAGGCAAGAGGATTGCTTGAGCCCAGAAGTTCGAGACTAGCCTGGGAAATATAATAAGACCTTATTTCTTAAAAATATCAAAAAAATTAGCTGGGTGTGGTGGCACATGCCTGTTGTTCCAGCTACTTGGGAGTTTGAGATGGAAGGATCGCCTGAGCCCAGGAGTCTGAGGTGGTAAACTGTGATCATGCCAGTGCACTCCATCCTGGGCGACAGAGTCAGACCCCAAATAAAACAACAACAAATCCAGCTGGCACAGTGACTGACGCCTGTAATCCCAGCATTTTGGGAGGCTAAGATGGAAGGATTGCCTGAGCCCAGGAATTCAAGACTGTGGTAAATTAGGATCATGCCACTGCACTCCAGACTGGATGACAGAATGAGGCTCCAACTCAAAAAAATAAAAAAAAAACCTGTATCATAGAAAAAAAACTTCCTCTATTTAAGCTGCAGAGATTGTCAAACAAAAAAAATTTAAGAAATATTGTGTTGTCTACAAGAAACTCACTTCAACTATAGATAGGCTAATTGTAAAAGAATAAGATGTACCCTGCAATGACTAAACACAAGAAAGGCAGAGTCATTATATTAATAATGTTAAAAAGTAGACAATAGAATAGATTCTTTTACCAGAAATAAACAATTTCATGGTAAAGAGGTTAATTAATCAAGAGGACATTGTATGTGTACCCAATTGGACAGCATTAGTATACATAAAGCAGAAATTAACAACTGAAAGTAGAAGTAGACAAATGCCCAATTATAGCTGGAGATTTCGATAATCCTTTCTCAATAATTTGTAGAGTAAACAGATGGAAAATCATTAATAATATTAAGGACTTAGAACAATACTATTAGCCAACATGGCCTAGTTGATAATTATAGAAGATTGCAAATAGCAAAAAACACATTTTTTTGTTTAAAAAATTGGTCTTCATAAATTTTGAAGTATTAAAGTTGTATAACTTGATTGTATGATTTCATTCATAATGTATAAATATAGTTGGCTGACCACAACAAAATTAAACTAGAAATTCAAAACAAACAAATAGAAAAAATTAATGAAATAAGCAGATAGATCTTTAAGAAAAAAATCAATAAATCTTAGAAAACTTGTGCCAGAATGATCAAGAATAAAAGACAAAATAGTAATCAGTAATGAAATCACAGTATGTAGAATCACTGCTGATTATCTAACATTGATGCTATATGCAATAAAAGACAATAAAGTGTTTGGTGAGCAGCTTGATGGTAATCTGATTGATTTGATGAAATGAACAGATTTCTTGAAAGCAACAAAATACAAGAATTCACTTAGGGTGAAAAATTTCTTTCAGATAATTCAGAAATGAATCCCTGTAACCTAAGTATTACTTTATTTGGAAAAAGCTTATTTGCAGGTATAATTAAGTTAAAAATCTTGAAGATGAGGAAGATAATTACCTGGGTATGCCCTACGTGTCATCGCAAATGTCCTTGTAAAAGAGAAGAAGAGAGATTTGGCAGAAGAGGAGAAAGCAGTGTGTCTTTGGAGGCAGAGATTAAAATGTGGTGGCTGAAAGCCAAGGAATTCTGTGGCAGCCACAAGAAGGTAGAAGAGGCAAGAAATGGAATCACTTTTAGAGTGTCCTCTCAGAGCACAGTCCTGCCAGCACCTTGATTTTTGTCCCAGTGATAATAGTTTTGCATTTCTAGGCTCCAAGAAGTGTGAAAGAATACAATTTTCTTTTGGCCTCCAGACTTACAGTATTATCACAGCCATAGGAAGTTTAAACTAATATAGTTGTACAAGTATGTAGTTAAATACATTTTTTTTTTTTTTTGAGTGGGAGTCTCACTCTGTTGCCTAGTCTGGAGTGCAGTGGCACACTCACAGCCACTGCAGCTTCTAACTACTGGACTCAAGTAATCCTTCTGCCCCAACCTTCCGAGTAGCTGCAACTACAGACATGCACCATGATGCCGGGCTAATTTATCGTGATTTATTGTAGATCTGAGGTCTTGCCAGGTTGCCCAGGCTGGTCTCAAACCCATGGGCTCAGGCAATCCTCTACCTTGGCCCCCCAAAGTGCTGGGATTATAGGCATGAACCACCGTGCTCAGCTCCAGAAAAAAATTTCAAATCATGCAGAAACTATAGCAAACATTTCATGAGATCTGATGAGTCTTATGTGTGCTCTTCCTTGAGGTTGATTGTTAAGAAAACAGTGAAACATTGACCAAAACCCTTGGGAACCAAGAAAATCCTTCCTATGCTTTGTGGCTGAAAAGTAGGGAAATGGTTGCTGTGGACTTGATAAATGTCATTCCTGTCTTAAGTTGTACAGTTCTTACCTATATTAGCTTGATTTGGTTTCTTCAGAATTCAAATGAAATATTAATGAACTTCGTTCTCCTTGGGGCTCCAAATCTGACTGGTGGTCATCTCTGATTTTGGTTTGTTAAAAGAAGCATCTTTGGTTGTCTTAGAGTTAATCCTCAGGAGATATGAGCAATATATGTATATATTTTTTCTTTGCAAAGCCATACTTGAGGATTTCTATAATGTTTAAATTAACTCTTTATTTTCTAGTTTTAAAAACTATTTTTGGTGCTTTCTTGTGGCAAATGAGTAGATATTTCAGAATAATATGGATTGAATACCCTTCAAACCTAGCAAGTTACAATTTAATTTTTACCTGCAGTGTGTATCACAAATGCTCAGGGAGGTTTAATTACCTGGATTGAGAAACTTTATTAACACGGACAGGAAAATCACAGATGTAGAAACTTTCTTTTCATATATTAAATTGTAGTTTCTCAAAGTAGAGTTTTACAACAGGGAGATATATTAGAATGAATATTTGGATTTAGTAATGTTTATAGCTACATAATAATACCAATTTCATCGTTCTCTGAAGATCAGTGAATTTAGCAGGTTCTGAAATATGAATGAATTGATAAATTGTAATTTTTACACAGCACAAAGTAATTTTTCTTGTCATACCCGTATGCTCACATGAATCAAATGCTATAAGAGACTCAAAAGGAAAAGGTGATTTCGAGTTAAAAAACTAATTTGGAGGTTATTTTAATTGAGAGCTGTTAAAAATTTTGCAGTTGATAACAAGAACCTGTCAGTGTTTTATATATGCGGTAAATCTTGTTCTTGAGTCTTGGGACAAGTGCTATCTTCAAATGACTTCAAATATGTGTGTTGTATTTCTGATATTATGGCTTATTTGTAGTATGATTTAAAATGCAGTGCCTTTGCAGCTTGTAAAATATATTTTCCAGTATCAAAATATTAGAAATAACACATTCAGTAGTTCATGAGTCCTTGATTGACTGCAGGAAAATATGCCAGTATTTCTGTTGGAAGTTTAGATTTCTTAAGTGTTTGTTGTTATTCAAGGATTTAGCTTGGTGGTTTGCATAAAACAATCCCCTGATCTTGAAACGGAATCCTGCTAAGCTCTATGTTCAGACTTTAACATGAGCAAATTTTAATTTTGTATCTTTAGAGTAAAGGTGCTAGTGCTGGAAGAGAATGGACTGAACAAGAGACCCTTCTACTCCTAGAGGTAAGCAAATTAATGATAGAGTCCCTTTATCCACATAGGAGATGCATACTAAGAGTCTATGACTAGCATTTTAAATATACCTATGTTCAATAAAAGTATCTAGTTGAGCTTAAAATTCAGATGATCACACAAATGCTTTTTTTTAGACAGCTGTTGTGCATTGATAGTTGATATTTAAGTCCATTTATTTGTCTTCCATTTCATAGTACAGCATATTTAAAAATATACTTAAGCATTTAAATTTAATAAAAATTTTTTGTTTTTGAGTTGGAGTCTCACTCCATTGCCCAGGTTGGAGTGCAGTGGCATGCTCACGGCCACCCCAGCATCAACCTGTTGGGCTCTGGCAATCCTTCTACCTCAGCTTTCCAAGTAGCTGAAACTACAGGCGCACGCTATTATGCCCGGCTAATTTTTTGATTTCTTGTAGGGATGAGGTCTCACCAAGTCGCGGTGGCTGTTCTCGAACCTGTGGGCTCAGGCAATCCCCTCACCTCGGCCTCCCAAAGTGCTGGGATTACAAGCTTGAGCCACTGCACCCGGCCAAAATTTTTACAGATCCATCAAGGATATGTTTAAGTGAATCTGGCTTATTTTGTTGTTGTGAGTATGTGACAGTTAAGAATCCAGTTACTACTACAAAGACAATTTGGTGTCACTGCCTAGATTTGTGCTAAGATGCCATCACAACTTTTATATCATCAGTGCAGATGTCAACATAATGAAAAAGACAATAGTGTCTTAGTATTACCATAAAAATTGTTTGCTATCTCAGTCCTCCTAAAAGGGCCTCATGCCCCCTGGGTTTCCAGACCACACTGAGATGTAGTAGGCCTGGTGATATTTTTGTTTTTGTACTGCTTTGATTTGGTTTTTCTTTCTTTTTTTTCTTTTTTTGAGTTGGAGTCTCACTCTATCGCCCAGACTGGAGTGCAGTGGCCACTCCCGGCCACCGCAGCCTTGACCTGCTGGGCTCCGGCAATCCTTCCGCCTCAGCCTTCCCAGTAGCCGGAATTACAGGCATGCGCTACCACACCCAGCTCATTTTTTTTTTTGATTTATTGTAGAGATGAGGTCTTGCTGCCCAGGCGGGTCTCGAACCCACGGGCTCAGGCAATCCACTCACCTCAGCCTCCCAAAGGCGTGGGATTACAGGCTGAGCCACCGAGCCCGACTTGATTTGGTTTTTCTAGCAGTTGTGTTTACTTCAGAAATTTTAGTGGTACGTCCAACTATTTTATTTTATTATACCACTCTTCTACTTTTTCTTCTTTTATCTCTCCTCTCTCCTTTTCCCCTCCCTTACTGTCTCTTATGATCAGAATTCAGAACAGTTACAGTTTTTAGCTATTTTAATTTATTCTCATCAGCCCATTCCATATCAGTGATATGCAGAACTTCTTTTCTGACCCATTTTTTATTTCCAGACCATTTTATATTGCTATATTTGGTAAATTTTTATGTTAATTAGAAAGAATAGTGTTTTCTTGTTGGAGAATACAGCATGGTTTTGTATTGCTATTTTGGAGTCGTCGGGTCTAGGGAGAAATTTAGTTATACAACTATGACTGGAACAACAGCAACCAAAACCACACAACTTTTTTTCCCCCAAACATTGATATTCAAACTTTTCTCCTCTTTTACATTTATGATTACTGGATAGCAAGTACAGAGTGAGGTAAGAATGACTGAGCTACTATTTATCCAAAGCACATCCAAGTAAACCACAGTGTCCTTATAACACAGTAGTGTATTTTATCTTTTGCAGGTGGAATCTGTGCAGTGGTTGAGTTTTCTTTTAAACATGTAATTGAGTCAGCAAATATTGTGTGCACTTACATAAAGAGAAATAAAAACCTTCCGAACAGCATTGTTTACTACTAACATCTCCCATTTATATGGTTTATTTAGACACCATTAATGGCTTAAGAACATGAAATCAGATGCATAATCTTAAATAATAAGATGCAGTCAGTTTTTCTCATAAATTGACAAATCTGGTAGACTCATTGGGGTTCATTGTTTTCAAGAATACATTACGTAATTTTATTAAACAAATATGTCACAGAGGCAATATTCCAGATATTTCTGATTATTCATGAAACCGCCTACTTTTGTTTTTAAAAGACTTTATTTATATTTATCTGGTCTTTTATCAAAGCATAGTTTTTGCTGGAATGCTGAAGGTTAATATCGTTGGTCATGTTCAGGTCATTGTGTTATTGTCTTATTATAAATATTGTTGACATAATTTCAGTTTGCAGATAATGAAAGTGGAATGTATATATTGGATGAAGGAATGCAGCTTTTTTGGGGGGGGTGGATTTTGTTTTTGTTTTTGAGTCAGGGTCTCACTCTGTCGCCCAGGCTGGATTCCAGTGACACGATCACAATTCACTGTAGGCTTGACCTCCTGGGTTCAGGGACCTTCCACCTCAGCCTCCCAGGTAGCTAGGACTACAGGCGTGAACCACCATACCTGGCTTAGAAATGTAGTTTGTAAAAGATTTTTGATTGATAGAAATGAAGAACAATGTGAGATTTTCTGTTACCTTAAAAAGGTGATTTGATGAAAGCTTGTTTGAGTAAGACTCCAGTTCTGAAAAAGTGTGGGGAATTTTCACATGAAAACATGTCATCAAAATAAGTAGCCACATAAAGTCAAATTAAAGCTTGAGGTGATAAAACAAACACAAAAAACCCAATAAAAAGAATAAGTAGCCACAAAAGGCTAACTCAATCTTTACAACAATTTGAAATTGCCTTGACAGAATCAGGGTAGCACAGTGAAGGAGAGGCAGTAGAGCCACTCTGTTCCATAGGGGTTAAGGAAATATATATATATTTTAACTTTTGATTTTTTTTTAATTTGAAAGATGTGGAGTACACTGCAGGGTTTGGTATACAAATGTTCATTATGCAGGTACCCTTGTTGATGAGGTGTGCCTCCCCCTCCCCTGACAGATTCCCATACTGCCAGTCCCATGGGAATATCTTTTAAAAGATGCTTTTGCAATTTCTTTTAAGTCTATAGCCAGTTGCAGTATTCTTCCTGATCATTTGTAATTTTCTCTATGCTTAAAATGGATAAGACTTGAACCCGTGAGCTAACTGGTTCTCCCTTGCTAACTTTAGTGTTTACCATGTATGCTTTGCTTTCTCATGCTATGTATTTATTTTCCCTTAGATAATTAATAGATATAACATGCTATATGTATAAATATAGCTTACTAATTGTATATCACTGGAAGAGTTTCTCACATTTTTAATGCTGGCTAAGCTGTAGAAACAATATCATTAGAATATATTCACTAAGCAGTATGAAAGATTTTCTTGTAGTATACATACACTAGACATTCCTTTTTCCATTAAGCAACCCAGGAAATATTTTGTCCTGTGTAATTTTGAACTATACTTTAGATGAATATGTCTTCTAATATAAAACTTGTCACCTAAACAATATAATGATACTCTGACTCTCAAAAAAGGTTTTTGTTGTTGTTGTTGTTTTTTAACTGGGTGTGGTGGAACATGATTCTCATCCTAACTACTTGACAGGCTGAGGTAGGAAGATCTCTTGAGCCTAAAAATTTGAGGCTTCAGTAAGCTATGATTTCAGCATTGCATTCCAGCCTGGTGACGGAAGGAGACCCTGTCTCTTTCAAAACAAAACAAAACAAAAATTGTCTTTTAAAAAAGCTTTCTTTAAAAAAAAAAGAATAGGTGCAGTTTTACATTTGAGAGCCATAAACAAATTCCTTTCCTGGGTTAGCTCAGCTTCCTGTGGTTAATTTAAGTTCATTTCATTTTATTAGGTACTATGTTTCAGGCATTGACAGACACTGCATATTGAGATGGCTGGGACACAGTTCTTACCATTGAGGAGTTCATACTCTAGTGGGTGACAGATAGATAAAACACAAAATTTGAATACAGTGTCTCCACCTTCATGACTGGAGGTATGCCCAGAGCTCAAGACCTGCATAGAGGAGTTTCTGTGCAAACAGGCTGGGTGGTTAAGATATAATTGACAACTTCCTAGAATGGTATAGTTGTGCCGTTTCTAATACATGATGTTTCCGGTGTAAAACAAGCTGTTCGTAAGCACGGTACCTAGGAATAGATTCAGCAAGATCTGTTTATTCTTGGAGTATAAAGAGTAGGGAATGAGATGGAAGAAGTAGGCGGAGTCCTGATCATGTCTGGCCTTAATTCCATAAAATAATGACGTGTAATGAAATAGTTTTAGATGAGAGAAAGACTGTTTTACACGAAATATACAACAACAACACAGAAAAGGATGAATTTAACAATAGAAAGGCAGTTTAAGAATCCAAGTTAAGTAACGGTGGCATTCTGACCTAAGTTACAGGAGGAGGAAAGAAGATGCTTTGAAGTATTTACTAAAAACTTTTCTCTAATTACCCCTCCTTCCTGGTCAGTGTGTCACCAAATTCTCTTTCGAAAACATCTCTCCAATCTTGCCCCTTTTATGTAATGCTATCAGTGCCCAAGCACAGACATATATGTTTCTCAGCCTTATGCTTTTCTGGATGCTGTTATTGCTTGAATATTGCATCTCAGAGAGTTTCCCCAAATCTAGCTTTTTTTTGGTTTAAAAAAAATTCTTATTTTTCCCTGGCTAAAGGAATATGAATAAAGAAAAAATTAAAATAATTTCATTTGAAAACCTTATAATAGAGAATGCCAAAAAAGTCCCTACTCATAATCAGCAAAATAAGACAACCCCCCTGGATATATTTCTGATGCCAGGGACCCTAGTGAGATCTTTCTTTTTTTCCAAACACTGTCTTTTTAAAAAGTAATTCCTTATAGAACTACCTGAAGTCACTGAACATCTAGAGGAAACCCAGAATTATTCTCAGTTTTCAGAAGATTTAATGAATCAGACTCCATTTGCCTGCTTGAGTTTTGAGAAGTCCTCTACCACTCTAGTCGGAATGAAACCCTAGATCCGCAGTAGGAGTTAACCCTGAAGAGTTCACTAAGGCAGTTATTATAGAGAGCTCATCTCACAATACTGATCAACAAATTAGGCTCTAAAGCAGTTTTTCAGTTGCAGCACTACTGACATTTAGACTAGATATTTGGGAGGGGAGGGATGGAGCTCTTAAGTGTATTATAGGATGTTTAACAGCATACATGACCACAACTTAACTAGATGTCAGGAGTATCTCTCTAGTTGTGTCAACCAAAAATGTCCCAGACATTGCCAAATGGCCCCCAAGGAGGCAAAATTGTCTCTTGTTGAGAACCACAACCCTAGGGAGAAAGGTACAAGAGGAGCAATGTAAGCAAGCCACTAAATAGATTCTTTTTATCTCATTAATTACTTGACTTCCTTAGCAACACTGGTTTTCTTCCTACTGTTCTATCCTTCTTTCCCTTGGAGACTAGTTCTACTCTTTTTGTTGCAGTTTTCAGGATAAATTTATGTACTTTATTAATTTTAGAATCAATCTATCAATTTCTACCAAAAGGAATCCTGCTTGGAGTTTGATTGTTACTACGTTGAATCTGTAGTTCAGCTTGTAAAGAAATGACATGAATTGACATCTTTTAACAATATTGAGACTTCTCATGAATGGACATAATATACTTGTTCATTATGTTACTTAGGTCTTTAAGTCCTCTCACATATTTTATTTATTCCAGGCTATTTATTGATCTTGCACACACTTTGTTATTTATTTATTTGAAACAGGGTCTTGATATGTTACCCGGTCTGAACTTGAATACCTGGGCTCAAACAATCCTCTTGCCTCAGCCTCCCGAGTAGCTAGGGCTACATTTGTGGGCCAATACATCCAGTTTTTATGCTATTTTAAATATTTTTTGTTCATTTTTGTTCATTGCTGTTATATGTTGAAATGTAAGCTGAGCACGGTGGCTCATGCCTGTAATCTCAGCAGTTGGGAGGCAGAGACAAGAGGATTGCTTGAGCCCAGGGGTTCGAGACCAGCCTGGGCAACTTGGCAAGACTTTGTCTCTACAATACATCAAAAAATTAACTGGGCATGGTGGCGCATACCTGTAGTTCCAGCTACATGGAAGGCTGAAGCAGAAGGATGCCCTGAGCCCAGGAGGTCGAGACTGTGGTGGCCATGAGCATGCCACTGCACTCCAGCCTGGGTGACAAGAATGAAACTCCTACTCAAAAAGGAAAAAAGAAATATTGTTGAGTTTTTCTGTTACCCTTTTGTCCTGTGACTTTGCTGAACTATTCAGTTTTATTTCCTTTTTTGTAGCTTCTTTAGACTTTTCTATATAAACTATCATGTCTTTATTCGTTAAAGACAATTTTAGGTCTTCCTTTACAATATGCATGCCTTTTTTTTGTTGTTTTTTTTTTTAGTTGGAGTCTCACTCTGATACCCAGGCTGGAGTGCAGTGGCATACTCACGGCCACTCCAGCATCAACTTGCTGAACTCTGGCGATTCTTCCATCTCAGCCTTCCAAGTAGCTGGAACTATAGGCGTGTGCTACCACACCCGGCTAATTTATTTTTTTACTGTAGAGATGAGGTCTTGCCAAGTTGCTCGGGCTGATCTTGAACCCACGACTCAGACAATCCACTCTTCTCGGTCTACCAAAGTGCTGGGATTACAGGCTGAGCCACCAAGCCCAGCCTGCATGCCTTTTTATTTTTCTTGCCTGATAATTGAATACAAGGAAAGTCATTAAGTATACTTGTTTTCTTAAGTATAGTATAACCATTTGCATATTATTATATTTTAAAGCTATCTGAAGAACTTTTTTTTTCATAATCAATATTTTTTATTATGGTTTTGTGGGGTACAGTTAAGGGTTAGGTGTACAATTACGTTTCATTTAGGCACCCTGTTGATAAGAGGTTAAAGAACTTCTAATGTCATTTCACATTACTTTCTTGTTAGCTCCATTAAAGTTACTGTTTTTTGTTTTTTGAATTTTAGGCCCTGGAGATGTACAAGGATGATTGGAACAAAGTGTCAGAACATGTTGGAAGTCGTACTCAGGATGAATGCATCCTCCACTTTTTGAGGCTTCCCATTGAGGACCCATACCTTGAGAATTCAGATGCTTCCCTTGGGCCTCTGGCCTACCAACCCGTCCCCTTCAGTCAGTCTGGAAACCCAGTAATGAGTACTGTTGCTTTTTTGGCATCTGTGGTGGACCCTCGTGTGGCATCTGCTGCAGCAAAAGCGGCTTTGGGTAGGAACTTTTCTAAACCATCCCTTTAACATAAAAACTCAATTTATCTTGCATTTAAATATTATCAACTGTTACATTAATTTTTCATATAAACAACAAGACATCAGACGTTACACCTTAAAGATACCATGTTCTTTATAAAAGTATTGCAATTTTTAAAATAGAGAGCTTCAAAATTAATAACTTTGAGAACTGAAGGGTCAGAAGGTTTTGTTCTTTTTTTGAAACCTGTGCTTTTTTTTTTTTTTTTTTTAGAGGCAGTGTCTCACTCTGTCACCCAGGCTGGAGTGCAGTGACAACGAATATAACTCACTGCAGCCTTGAACTCTTGGGCTCAAACAATCCTCCCTCCTCAGCCTCCCAGGCAGCTATAACTATAGGTGACTCCACCACACCTTGCTAGTTTTAAAAATATTTTTGTAGTGACATGGTCTTGCTCTGTTGCCCAGGCTGGTCTCAAACTTCTGGCCTCAAGGACTTCAGGCTCCAAAGTACTGGGATTATAGGCATGAGCCAACAGGCCTGCCTTTTGCTGGGTTTTTTTGTTTGGTTTTTTTTTTTTTTTTTTTTGACTTACTAGTTTAGTCAGCATAGACTTAGACAAAATTTGGATAGCAATTTTGATTGTTACTTATAGAAATTTAAAGAACTCTTTTATTTGTATAGCAAGATACTGTGACATGTAGGATAGAATCCTACGGTCATAGAATTACATTATTGTTTATCTTCATCTTATTTGGTCCTCTCGTTTTGTTGTTGTAGAGGGACTAAGTACCTGAAGAGGTTGCTACACACCTAAAGCTATAATATTGAATTGGATTTCCTAGTGGCTTTACATTGAAGCAAATATTGGTGTAAAACAAGGTTACTGTTTAATCCCCCCCCCCCTTGAACCAGAGGAATTTTCTCGGGTCCGGGAGGAGGTACCACTGGAATTGGTTGAAGCTCATGTCAAGAAAGTACAGGAAGCAGCACGAGCCTCTGGTAAAGTGGATCCTACCTACGGCCTGGAGAGCAGCTGCATTGCAGGAACAGGGCCTGATGAGCCAGAGAAGCTTGGTGAGTCACTATTGTACCTAAGGACAGGAAATGTTTGTATTCCCTGTCATTTTACTAAAATAATTGAGTTTATTGGCACTTAAAAGTGGCTACAACGATCAGTATAAACTTACCTCTTAACATTAGTATGTTACCTTTTGGTTATCTCTTTCTATATGGTGACTAGAACTAGAAAATTGTCTTATGACTATTAAGAGTATTGCAGTTGTGAAATATCTAGTGACTCTTTCTAGTTCTAGATGTTGAACATATAGACATGAGAATACTGAAACCGGCCCTGCATGGTAGCTCATACCTGTATTCCCAGCACTTTGGGAGACCAAGGCAGGGGGATTGCTTGAGTCCAGGAGTTCGAGACAAGACTAAGCAATTTAGCAAGACTCTTCTTTACAAGAAAAATTTTAAAAGTTAGCCAGACTTGGTAGTGTGTGCCATTAGTTCCAGCTACTCGGGAAGGATTGCCTGAGCCCAGGAGGTCAAGGCTGCAATGAGCCATGATCATGCCACTGCCCTCTAGGGTTGGTGACAGAGACTCAGACTCAAAAAAAAAAAAATCAACAGATGCCAAAAGTAGCAAGTGAAATTTTGTAGAATGGGTGACAGAGTGAAATCCTGACCAAAAAAAATAGATAGATAGATAGATACATACATACATGGAACTCCAGGTGAAAAAACAGAATACTGAATGAACTTTTTATCATTATTTCAATTTATATGTTACTGAGTTGGTTTACATTCATTGTGGTTTTTTGTTTGTTTGTTTGGTTTTTTTCTTTTTGAGTCGGAGTCTCACTCTGTTATCCAGGCTGGAGTGCAGTAGAATGCTCACAGCTACTGCATCCTCAACTTACTGGTCTCAGGTGATCCTTCTGCTTCAGCCTTCCAAGTAGCTGGAACGACAGGCTTGCACAGTACACCTGGTTAATTTTTTGATTTATTTTAGAGACGAGGTCTTAAGTCGCCTGGGTTGGTCTCAAACCCCTAGGCTCAGACAGTCTTCTTACCTCCACCTCCCAAAATGCTGGGATTACAGTTATGAGCCCCCACGGCTAGCTTTGTTTTTTTTTTTTTTAATAAGGAAAAATTCCTCATCATGGCCACTTAAAAGTAGATAATCTAGTAGTTTCTAGTATATATTCACAATACTGTTTATTCATCACTACTAGATTGTTTGAGAATATTTTTGTCACTCTAAAAGGAAATCCCATAGCTCTTAAGTAGTCACTCCCCATTCCTTTCTCTTCTCAGCCCTGGTAACTTTGTCTCTCTACATTTTGACTATTTGTGGCATTTAATATAAATGGAATCATACAGTATATGGCCTTTTGTGTCTGGCTGACTTCTTTTATTTGCATAATGCTTTCAAGGGTCATCCATGCTGTAGCCCAATCTGTATGTCATTCATTTCTGTGCTAAATAATATTGCTTGAGACTGAACACAGTGGCTCAAGCATATAATCCCAGCACTTTGGGAGGCCAAGGTAAGAAGATTGCCTGAGCCCATGGGTTCCAGACCAGCGCGGGCAACTTGGCGAGACCGCATCTCTGCAATAAATCAAAAAATTAGCTGGGTGTTGTGGCGTGTGCCTGTAGTCCCAGCTACTTGGAAAACTAAGTCTGAAGTATCACCTGATCCTAGCAGGTAGAGGCTGTAGTGCCTGTGAGCAGTGTGCCACTGCACTCCAGCCTGGGCAACACAGTGAGACTCCCAACTCAAAATAAATAAATATATCTATATCTTTTATATATATCTTACATATATTATATAATATATATCTTTGGGTAAAAATATCAAATTTTGTATATCTGTCAGTTCATGAACATTTGCATTGTTTTCACTTTTATTCTATTATGAATAATGCTGCTATGATCATTTATATACAAACTTTTTTATGAACAGAAGATTTTCGCTTTTTTTGGTTGTTGCATATATAGCTGAGGTATTTGGTAATTCTGTGTTTAACTTTTTGAAAACCTGCCAACCTGTTTTTCATAGTGCCAGTAACACTTGGTGTTTTTATCCGTAATGTATGACATTTCCAATTTCTCCACATTTTTGCCAATGTTTGTTTTCCTTTTTTTCTTTAATAACCAACCTAGAGGTTTGAAGTTGTGATTTTTATTTGCATTGATGACTAATTATCTTGAATATTTTTTCATGTGTTTATTGGCCATTTGTGTATCTTCCATGGAAAGCATCTATTCAGTTCCTTGCTATTTTTAAAAATAGACTTTATTTTTCAGCACAGTTTTAGGTTCGTAGCAAAATTGAGTGATAAATACAGAGTTCCTGTTTACCACCTGACTCCATACATGCATATCAATATCCTACAGCAGAAAGGGTACGTTTGTTACAGGCAATGAACCTACTTTGGCATATCATCATCAGCCAAAGTTTAAGGTTTAGTTTATTATATAATTGATTCTCACATGTTCAGTTATCTTTTTTTAAATCAATCCCATTTGACCAATATAAGCATTCCATTTAACGTGCTGATGGATTTGGTTTGCTGGTTGATTTTTTCCCTTTTTTTGAGGATTTTTGCGTCTCTAATCATAAGGGATATTGTTCTGTAGCTTTCTTCTGATAGCTTTTGTCTATTTTTGGTATCAGGGTAATACTGACATGAAGAAAGAGTTAAGAATTCTTCCATTTCTTAGAGAAGCTTGAGAAGTATTGGAATTAATGCTTTAGATGTTTAGTGATAATTGCCTGTGAAACCATTGAGTCCTGGCTTTTCTTAATTTCTTGAAATACTGATACAATCTCTTTCCATGTTATAAGTCTGTTGAGTTTTTTTATTACTTAAATAGTCAGTTTTGATAGTTTGTGTCTTTCTAGAAATTTGTCTATTTCATGTAAATTATCTAATTTGGTTAGCAATAAATGTAACCAAAGAAATTTATATATATATATTTTTTGAGTTGGAGTCTCACTCTGTCGCCCAGACTGAGTACAGTGGCCACTCCCGGCCACCGCAGCCTCGACCTGCTGGGCTCCAGCGATCCTTCCGCCTCAGCCTTCCAAGTAGCTGGAACTACAGGTGCGCACTACCACGCCCAGCTAATTTTTTGATTTATTATAGAGATGAGGTCTCGCTGCCCAGGCGGGTCTCAAACCCGCAGACTCAGGCAATCCACTCACCTCAGCCTCCCAAAGGCGCGGGATTACAGGCTGAGCCACTGAGCCCAGCCTGCATTTCATTTGTCTACATCAATTTAGATAAAGACATGTCAGTTTTTCTTTTTTTGTCTCTTCCAAAAACCAGCTTTTGGTTTCATTGACTCTTTTGTTTTTCTAATTTATCTCCATTTTAATCTTTATTGCTTCTTTTCATCTGCTTGCCTTGAATTAAGTTTGTTCTTTTTTCCCTAATTTCTTAGTGTGGAATATATATTACTTGAGATCTTACTTTTTTTATTAATGTAGGTGTCTACAACTATATACATTTCCCTCTTAGCACTGCTTTTGCTACATTCCATAAGTTTTGATACACTTATTTTTGTTTCTATTCTTCTGCAAGTACTGTAATTTCCTTTGTGATTTCTTCTTTCACCCATTGGCTATATAAAGGTTGGTAATTTCCATAAGTCTGTGCTTTTTTTTTTCCGATTTCCTTTTGTTACTGATTTTTTTTTTCTTTTTGAGTGAGAGTTTCACTCTGTTGACCAGGCTGGAAGACAGTGGCATGATCAAAACTTACCACAGATTTGACCTCCTGGGTGGAAGTGATTTTCCCGCCTCATCCTGGGACTACAGGTGCATACCACAGCATCTGACTAATTTTATTTTTTTGTAGAGACGAGATGTTGCAGTGTTGCCTAGGCTTGTCTCAAACTCCCAGGCTCAAGCAGTCCTGCCTCCCCTGCCTCCCAACAATGCTGGGATTACAGGCATGAGCCATCACACCCAGCTTGTTAATGATTTTTGGTTATATTTCATTGTAACCAGAGAAGATAATTTGTGTGATTTCTGTATCTTTAAATTAATTAAGACTTGCCTAACATGTGTTCTGTCGTAGACAGTGTTCTTTGTGCACTAGAAAAAAATAATGTATTATTGAAATCTCCAAGTATTATTTTTGAAGTTTTTTTTTTTTTTTTTTGAGTTGGAGTCTCACTCTGTCACCCAGACTGGAGTGC